>NW_014541837.1:1450851-1477110 GCF_000741045.1 Vigna radiata var. radiata
TATATATATATATATATATATATATATATATATATGTATATATATACATATATATATGTATATATATATATATACATATATATATATATAAATATAATCAAATTGGTTAACATTCCAATCACTAAATCTGATTTCCACATTTCATTTGCACTTTGCATATAATTTAGGCATACTTTTGTTATTTCATTGTTGTATCACTTTTTATTCACTATCATTAGTTCCATTCTTTACTTTAGTTCAGTTCTATGCTTCCAAATTTCCGTAGTTTAAACATTGGCTTAATACCTCCAATGGTCCTCTGATTTGTCAATTAATCTCATTTTGGTCCTCAAGTTTGCAAAAGTCTCAATTTAGTCACAATTTTTGAAAATATGCACACATTATATCTCATCCGTTAAGTGGTAGCAGACGGCGTTAAATGTTGCCCACGTGTTGGAGTGAGAATGTGGTGAGGTGTTATTTTTTTTTTACGTGGAATCAGAATTGGATTTAAGGTTAAATGAGATCAGAAATTAGAAATTGGGATTTAGGGCTGTGGAATTGAAATTGGGGATTTGTTGCGACAGTGCTCCCGTCACCGTCACCGCGACAGTCCTCCCGCCATGTTCATGGCGTCACCGAGTGGGGGAAAGCGCCTGCAGTTCGAACCCAAGGTGAGGTGCAGCAAGCAGGTGATCGCGGTGTCTATTGTAGAGGAGGAATGGTCAACGAAAGAACGCATGTTAGTGGTGGCCACAACGGAGTCTCTATCATCGACGCCATTGATGGTTGGAGCTCATCAGAGTCTTGCCGGTGTCTGGAAGCTATGGGTTGCACCTCTGATGGAAGAAATGGAGATGATGAAGAAGAAGACGTGATGTGTGTTGGGTGTGACTAGTGTTCTGTTGTGCCTCTTCAAGAGTGAATGGAAGTGAGAATCAGATGGGTTATGATGAGGATGGGTGGGGAGGGATATAGGGGAAAAGAGACAGAAGAAATGAGTTATGGGGGGATTAGCAGGATGGCTTCATGGTCCTGGAAGAAGTTATGTGTTAAGAGTTAGGGAAGAAGGGGTATGCTCCTGGTGTGTACCTCGCATTGGGGTGGAAAGAAAAAAGTGAGTGTTTTGTAAGAGATAACCTAAATCAATCAACAACGGCTTTAAGTTTAAGTTATCATACTCTACAAATTTTTAATATCATATAGAGACAGAATTTCATCCATGGAACAATAAGTATAATAACTAAATGAGATGATTAATAATTCAAGTATAGAATGGGGAAAATACAACTTTTTTTTTCTCGTACTTTATCAATAGTTCAGCCCAACACCGATGCATTTAACAATCAACCAAAAGTAGCATGCACTTTCCCTGTTCATCCTTTATATTACAACCAAATCAATAGAAGATTTCTTTTTTCCTTTTTCTAATCATTTGACTTGTACCAATCAATATATTGACAGAGAAAAATCATAGAAGAAGCAAATTATATTCCACATTTTCTAATTGTCTGGGATAATCAAGCTAGTACTCAAATAAAAGGAAAATCTAAATCCATATTGTCAATACCCAATTTCGTCCGGGTAATTGGACAAAATATCTAGAGTTAAAAAGAAGTGATAAAATAAAAATGGCATGGCATGGCAAGGATAATTTTTCATATAAATTTATTTATTTTTATTATTATTATTATTTTTTTTTTAAAAAAAAAAAGATTATGTTTGGTTTTCTTTTCCTTTTTCTATTATTTTTATCCTCTATTTTTACTTTGTTTCATTTTTATTTATTGTCTCCTGTTTATATTTTATTTTATTTTATCTTATCTTATTTTGTTTTATTTTATTCTATTTTATTTTACTTTATTTTTATTTTATATTATTTTGATTTCATTTTATTCCATTTTGTTTTATCTTACTCTATTTTGTTATTGTATTTTCTCTCTTTTCCGATTTATTTTACCTTTATATTTTGCTATTTTTATTGTTCCCTTTTAATTTGTTTCCTTTATTTTAACTTAAGAGTGTCTTCATAAGTAGTAAGCGTATATCCCCTGACACTCTTTTCCAAAAAGAAAAAAAAAACAAAAAAACAAAATCAAAGTCAACTAAGCTTCCTGCAAAGTTACTTCCCGACAGCACAAGACACAGGATAATGCTTAGAATGTATGTATGCAATGGCAGCGAGAAAGGACTTGGTTCCTATTCCAAATTTTTCTTAGGTTGAACTGTGAACTGCATACATTCATCAAAGAAGGAAGATTTTGAATGTTTCATTTGTCAACTGATGCAATGAATAGACAAGAAAAGGAAAAAGACAAGCATGAAATCCCAGAGCAGAGAAGGGGAGCCTTCTTGAAAATTGGTTTTCTAAGAAAGATACAACAAGAGGGACAGTAAGGGGATCGGGATTTTGGGGACCACTCGGCCTGAGGAAAAGAGGAGGGGAGAACATTATTCATTCAACACCTTATTATCAGGCTCACCATCAGAGAACATTGGAGAACCACCATTATCACTGATCATCGCCATTTGATAACCAAGAGAAAACCTCACGGTCATCCATAAGCCTTCATCCTTCTTGTGCCTGCAAGTACGTGAAAGAAAGAGAAAGATCAATCGAAGAGCCATAGAAGTCTAGAACCAAAAGAAGTTCATTTGAAGCTGCAAAGGTAAAGTCTAGAACCAAAAGAAGTTCATTTGAAGTTGCGAAGGTAAGTCCCTTTATCTAAGCTCTCGGTCTTATCTCATGTGAAAGCATGCTCCTCTGCTATGTATATATACGTGAATGAATGTGTGCTGAGAGATAAATGAATGATATGTGATTAGTGTACATAAGTTGTGTTTGTTTTCTTGGTGACATCCTCTGTTAACCAAAACTGCGCCTAAAATGTTGTTTTTTATGCCTGCAAAATTCATTATGCATAATTCACAATAGAACATAAACTATGTCCCCCCACGCCTCTGTCCATCCCCAATCATCAATAATGAGGTTGAATCATTAAGCTAGATACTCACCAGAAAGGAACAACGGAAGAAACATCACCAAAACAGTATTTTCATCTTCATCAAAACCATTTACCCATTGAAACCTCTATCCTAACTCAAGCATAACATCATCGTCTTCAACCGGCACTGCACAAAGCCACAGAAACAAAATCCAATCACCAAGAACAAAGACCAATTTCCAGCACCCAACACACACTTATCATTCCCAATCTCAGTACACAAAACACCAAACAATAGAAGAAACTAATCAATAGAGTAGCATTCAAGAAAAAATGAGAAGAACAGAAGGAAAAGTGTTTTCGTCCTCGGTATTGGCGGTGATGTTGCTGGAGGCGTTTGGCATTTGAGGAAGAGGACTAGCGAATGGAGAAGGGAGAGTGGTGCTGGTGGTGTCGATGAGGAAACAAATTCTGGCGAGAACCACGGTGACCAGCTTCGTCGACGGTGGCTGGTTTCTTTAATAGCCCAGGAAGCAGTGATTTGGGTGCGGCGATCGGCGACAACCTTGGTCGCGATTTGCGGCGCCGACGGAGTCCTGGTTCGAGGTGCCTTGGCTCGCTCAGGCGATGTTCGACGGAGGAGGGAGAGCTTCTCTCGTGCGAAAGAGAAGTGGAGGTGAAGATCCAGCGTTTTGGCTGGAAACACCACCGCTGGTGAACGATGGCGACCTCTGACGGTCCTGGTCTCGCCGGCGACGAGGAGCACGCGTCCCAGGGTCATTTTCCTTCGTGCACAAGTAGAGCAAAAGAGGGTTTTGATGCTGCGGCCGGCGGTGGCTCCAACGGTGACTCCGATGGCGTTTGGCGTCACTGGTGACGCTTTGGGCTGAGGCGGCAGAGTGCGTGGGTGGTGAAGATGAAGACCTCTTTAGGTTTTCCATTCAGAGAGAGACTTGGGTCTTTTGGTGTTGGATGCAAATGATAGAATAAGGAGTGAACCCCTTGCTTCTGCTGAACAACCTTGGGCGGGCTTCTCGGGCCAGATCCATTCCCTTTCCCTTCCTTTAAAATAAAAAGGAATAATTTTCCAAGACACACCCCCTGCTATAGCTCTCACACCTCCACTCTCTTTGGCCTCAAGCCCAATCTGTCTAAAAACCCTTTCTTTCCCTGCGCACCCCCACTTTTGCTAAGTCTCACCCCTTTCTCCTCTGGGCTTAGGCCCAATCTGTTTATAAAAGAAAAAAAATAGTTTGGTTTGAACACCCCTCTTATTGTCTAAGCACCTCCACACCCTTTTTTAATTTATTTACTTATTGTTTTATTTTTATTATTTTATCTTTTACTTTTTATTTTATTTTCATTATTTATTTATCTATCTTCTATTTATTTATTTATTTATTTTCTTTTGTTTCCATTTTAAATATTTCTCTACTTTTTTAAATATACTCATATAAATATAAAAAAAATGTTTTAAAAGGTTTAAGCACGTGTGTGATCGCACACATCGTGCTCGTGCTAAGACCTTTTCTCTTTTTATAAAAATTATTTTAAAAAAAAATGTTTTAAAAGGTTTAAGCACGTGTGTGATCGCACACATCGTCCTCGTACTAAGACTTTTTTTTCTCCTTTCATAAAAATTAAAAATATGTTTTAAGGGTTTAAGCGCGTGTGTGATCGCACGCATCGTCCTCGTGCTAAGAACCTTTTCCCTCTTTTCTAAAAATGCTAAATTATAAATATTTCCAAACTTTCCAAACAATTCTCCAAACAAATTTTCCAAATGGTTTTAAAGAACTACGTAACCCTGATTTCTCAGTCCAATTGAGAATACGTAGGAGCAAGGTCAATCCTTGTTGGGCCCAAAAAACCAAAAAATATTTTTGTTTCTTTATATTGTTGTCGTTGGGATAGTTAAACATTTTGCAAACCACATCTTATATCGCGTATTTAATTAAAGGTACTGCCTTAGGGCAGGCGTTGTGGGGTGCTAACACCTTCCCCACACGTAACCGGCTCCCGAATCGAATCTCTGGTTTTCATAGACTTAGCCTTATCCTTTTTACGGTTTTTTCCATAGTTTTCTAGAATAAACTATGGTGGCGACTCCAAAACAGTTTTTTCGATTCGTTTTCTTTTTGGATCGTCGTCTCGTCGCGATTCTGGTTGCGACACATATTGATAAGAATTTTCAAGATTGAGCCAGCAGGGCATACTGATTGTTGGGCATTGCTTCCCATCCAACCAAACTTAACTTTATCAATTTCACTAATTTCGCATTAAAGTTAAAAATGATATAAAACCTAACCATCACTGCTCTCAAGAAAATACTAAATTCCACAAAAAAACAGAACAAAAATCCTTCAATACCAGTACCAGTACCAGGGTCCGAGGTAAAACTCTAATTTCCCCAACATTATGCAGAAAACAAAGGCAAACATTCTGACTCTGTGAAGTGTTGAATATTTAGTGTTTTGTTGGATGATGGTGGTTGTTGGTGGTGGTGCCGGTAAAGTAGCGACAGGGGAGGAGGACGCAAAGAGAGGGAGGAGAAGATCTGGTTTCAGATGTTTCTCAGAGGTGGAATTAAGATGGAAACACGTCACTATTTGATTTTAATTACAATAATAAAAATAATTACAACTCAGCTAATATTATCGCCGTCTGCTACCACTTAACGAATAGGATACAATCTGTGCATATTTTCAAAAATTGTGACTAAATTGAAACTGTTGCAAATTTGAGGACCAAAATGAGATTAATTGACAAAACAGAGGACCATGGAAAGTATTAAGCCTTTAAACATTTCCCCAGCTTTTTTAACCAAATTAGTACAAAACATTGCCATAAAGATCAACATTTCCTTGGATTTGACACACAGGTCTTTCCTATAGATTAGGAAGCTTCATGCGACAGGAGTGTCGTCAATGATCTATGCTATAGGAAATGATTTAATTTGTGTTATAATATGTTATTATAACAGTTTGTTCTTAGAATGACTTGGGAATTATGAATTTGTTGTGTTTTTTTTTTCTTTACGTAGATATTTATTTAAGTCTACATTAAAGACAACTAAAAATTTCTAGTTGAATTTAGACATTATTTTTTGAAATTGTGTCTATATTTAAGTTAAATTATTATTATTTGTTTGAGAAAATAAAGAAAAAGATGGAGCGTGAAATACGGAATAATGTGGTGCCGATGTTAAAAAATTGTCTCCAACAGGGTCTTCAATGTTAAAAGCGGATACTATGAGCTCTTCTCGTAATGAAATTAAATTATATTTTATTTAATAAGAAAGGTGCATTGGTATAGTAAAATAACAAAATTACGTTTTCATAAAATGTTAAAATTGAATAAAAGTAAAATTTTTCAAATTGCATTCATGTATATAATGTTGAATATACTAACTTATAATTTAATGATTACTTTGAAATATAACAATTATAAATTACTTGTACGTTTGATAAATTAGTTAGCAAATAATATTTACATCTTTTAGGAAAAATAATATTATTATGTAATTATGATTTAAGATTTTTTAAAATAATTAATTTTTTATTAAAATTTTTAGAACTTCTACTTTTCATAAATTAGAATTTTAACTTATATTTTAAATTTTTAAAATATTTGCTATTTAAAATTGCATAAAAATTTAAAAAGTACCACAACAAACATTAACACTAATGTAATAATTAAAATAAATATCTAATATCAAGGTTCAATATCTTAATGGTGGAAATGTTAACATTCTACTATAAACACAAAATTATGTGAAAATATATTAAAGATGATACAAAATTATTCAGAAAAAGATATTTTAGTAAAAGAAATAAATAATAACTCAAGTAACTTATAGGGATGGCAAAAAAATCTGCGCCCGCGGATATCCGCGGATAAAATTCACGACAGATAGTTGATACCTGCGGATATTTATTATCCGAAACTCGCAGACAGCGGGTATTTTAATATTCGTTTATAAACGGATCTGTATTATACTATCCATACCCGCAGATATCCGCTACCCACAAAAAATAAAAATAAAAATTTAATTTTTATTTTATTAAGTTAAATTTAATTAAAATTAAAATTAATTTATATTTTACAAGATTAAATTTAATTAAAATTGTATTATATGAAGTATACCGATCGAAATTAATTGTCATTTATGGACAATTAACTAAGTCAGATTACCTTACTCTTTACAATATGATTATTGATTATTGGGTTTTATTGCCTAAAAATATACTACACTAATGGTTAATCACGGAGTGTCTTCTGCACGTCAACAACTCATCGGAGTGTCTTCTGCACGTCAACAACCCATCGAAGTGGATGACATTCTCAGGAAGGATTGAAGATCAAAAGAGAACAAAACAAAGAAAGACGACTAACCCTCGAACTAATTCAACCGAAACAAAAATTAAATTTTAATTTATATTTAATTTAATTTATAGTATATTTTATATATTTTTTTGTAATTCTATTTTAATAATTTATAAAAAATATTTTTTTAAAATATTTGCAGGTATCTGTGGGTTTTAAAATATCCATGGATATTTTTTAAGCGGGTATCCGTGCGGGTAGCCGGTGGATTTTTTTTGTCGAATCGGGTTGCGAGTAGACACTATCCGTGTTCGATCCGATCCGTTGTCATCCCTAGTAACTTATTGGCTAAAAACCGTGTCTATATGTTGTTTCACATTAATTCAATTGATATTTCTGTTACTCAAAAATTTAATGAAATAAACGAATAACTAACTTATTTGTTTCATTAGACATACCTTTAATCTATCATAGTTAAATAAAGAGGGAAGAGGAATATCTTAACGTGTAGATTTCGTTACTTGCATCACTAACAAAGCTAGTAATAAAAAAAAAAATGAAAGGATCCACTTACTCAACCAAAAAAATTAAACATTTACATGCACAAACCTACTTTCACCTTCGACATCTTTGGAAGACTGCATTAAGTGTTTCAAGAATCTGTTATAAAATGAAAAAGAAATATTATAAGCGAAATAAATTATGATATTTTAATAAGTTTTTAATATACCAATACATAAAATAAAATTAAATATATAGTTATATATAAATATGAAAGGATGTCTTTGTCAACAAATTTTACTGCACAACAATTAGATTAATTATATTATTTAAAGAATGAAACAGAGAAAGTCAATAAAAGCGAAAAAAAAATATAAAGGAGCAAAAGAACTAACAGTGCATATATATTAGAATGTCAATGTATTTGCTAATGAAGTTTCAAAACATTATGCTAATTTAGTCTTAGATTCACTATATTATGTATTGATAAATTATAAGTTTAAATATTTTTTTGTGAAAATAAAAGTATTTGATCAATAATTAATTATAAATAACTGTTTTGGAGAAGATCATTACCATATGTCGGAAAAGATGTGAGTTTCCATTTTCATATATCTTACAAGCAACTTAAAGACCTGCATTGGAGAGATTATTTTCTTTAGCCTTTGCATCAATATTCTCAACTTGCTCTTCCGCTGTGACATACCAATTGTAAGGAAGCTGGATTTTCGGCCCTGAACCAGTGTTGCTTTTTTCTACATACTCAAAGTCCACATGATCATAATTTAATTTGAAAAATTGTATGTATTTCTTCCCTTTACTGTCATGTATATCTTGTTTGAGAATAGGTCTCATCCCCCATGCATCGATCTTAATATATGGTTGCGCTTTAAATGTGATAAGCGCCCCTGTTTTCACAAAATGACAGTGTTCTCTACTGATGTAAATTATCCAAATATGTGTAGATTCTTCACTTTGATCCGCCTTCAAATTAAGTCGCATATCAAAGTACTCTTCCGTGTATTCACTTTCAAAAGAAAGATAAAGTGGATGCGATGAAGAAAATGAAGAGTGAGGAGGAAATCCACCAACAGTATTTTGCCTAAATATAACAAAAAAACTAAAGCCAATCCAGTTGTCATTCTTAACACACTGAAGTATCCTTATAATTGAATTCCCTAAGAATGTTTCACCGAAGACTGGTCGAAGTCTCCTATCCCGAAGAAGAACAAGGTCAAAGCCACACCGAAAGTTACAGGGTTCCTATCACCATGAGAAAATCACAAAATAGTTTTATTATAATCCAATGTACTACAATTTAATTGGCTGATAATAAAAAGTATTTTTTACAATTAATCTCTAAAAATATTTCTAATAATGAATTAGGCAAATGTTAGCCAAAGACAAAAAGAGAAGGTTGTAGAATCTGAACCTTAATTAGGTGGAAGAAGCGTTCAAGTCCGACGAACTCAAGTCTATCGTGAGACACATTGGAACTATCAAAGATATAAAAGCCTGATCTATGATCACGAGATCCAGATACCGTTTTAAAATACTTCCCCCCTGATTTATCTCCTTCAGTTGGAAGGTCAGGCAAAGATTTAAGCTTATGACAATGAGATAAGTTTAAATATGCTAGACAATGAAGTTTACGGAAGGAATCAGGTATTGAAACAAATTTGTTTCCCTGTAGATTGAGTCTTTCTAAACATCTTAAGTCTCCAATAGCATCAGGTACTTCTTCTATATTGCAAAAACTCAGGTCCAGAAAAATCAAGGATTTTAAATGGGATGAAGATGCTTGTCTTTGTAGCATATCTTTAAGGTTCAAACAACTGCATAAATCTAGAGTTTGAAGAGATACCAAGGAATTGATATCATTTGGAATACTGACAAGCTTTATGCAAACTCTCAAACTCAAGAAAGTAAGACTTGAAAGGACTCCAATAGACTCATGAATAGTGGATAAACTTGTACATGCATCCATGTCAAGGTACTCAAGATGTGTTGCCCTTGTAAAATCTGGGGTGCTTTCAAGTTTAGAACAGCCAGAGAGATGTAGAACTCTCAGAGAACTCATGTTGCCTACACAGCCAAAGTCAATGAAAACTAGATTGCAACAATTTCGTAAATTCAAGAAAGCAAGTTTCTTAAGAAGTCCTATTGATGAATGGACATAAGATAAACTTGTACATCCAGAAAGATCTAGCCTTTCAAGTTTTATGATTCTGGAAAAATCTGGAGTCTCACACAAGTCCTTGGAGTTGCTTAAATCAATCCTTTTCAAGTTGGGACAGCTCTGTGAGAAAGAAAATAAACATTTTCACCTAGTATCATTCAATTTGGTATGCTTTCAGAATTAAAAACATACTAAGAAGATGAAAAAAACAATGTTTCATTTTGGCTCATTAAGTGAAAAAGAAAACATTATAATGTCCTCCAACAATCCAAAAGGATAGGCTGTAATCATATTTGCTTACTACACTACTAAATCATTACCCGTTAACAATACTACTTACATGAAGTTCATAGAAGTTTATTATGACATTAAAGTAAATTAAATGTGTTTTACATAATATCTACCACTTCCTTCAAAATGGAAAACAAAAATTATTCTAATTATAGAAAAAGATGCTACCCATTTCGATTGTGTTCAATGAAATAAGTAAATTAATTATTAGTATAATAAGTAATTTATAAATAAAAGCCTTTAAGTATTTCCAAATAGTTTACTTTAGAAGATTTAAGCTTATAAGTTATAACCTCAATTAACTTCTAATTTGTAACAATTAATTTACTTTATTTTATTTTATTATTATTTCTTATATTTTTTATATATTTTTTTTATTCTTAATTTATTTTTATTTATTATTAACTATTTATATTCTATGAAGATAATTAATTATTTTCACTAATTTTAGTATTTGTTGATTTTTTTTTTATTTATATACTGGTAAAAATAAAAGAAAATTAACCGTGACAAATATTTTATCAAACGATACCAATATTCACCTAGTACAAATTGTAAAATATAATTCAATGTAAAAAATTAAATTAAATTAAATTAAATTTTTAATTAAATAAATTTAATTAATATTTATTTTAAATAATTTCTCCAAATAGAAAAAATATAAAACTTTTTAAAAAATAAAAAGAAATATAAAAGTAAAAAATTATAAATAAAGGTTAATCTCATTGAACAGTTTGAGTCATTTAATCATAACAGGTACATAGATTTATGAGTCTATTTAATGCACTTATCTTATGGAAGACTTTGTAGGTATCTAAGAAAATAAATTTTGTTGAAAATTTAATCATACACATTTTAAATTTACAATATTTCTTAATATTCATATTAATATAAAAAAGCTACGATCATAGGAAGTAGAGACAGTAACATATGAGATCAGTAGTTGAACCTAGTCACTGATGCTTTAAAATAGTGATAGTTTAAAAATCTTTCTTTCAGAAAACTGAACCTATTTCTCATATTTTGTAAGACTCAGATATTTAAGAGAGATTATTTTGAAATATGATATATAGTGTTAAGAGATGCTAATAGGTTTTAAACTTTTATAGAAGTAAAAAAAGTCTATCCTTTGGTGATTTATTCAAACCCAGACGAAAATGGAAAGAATGTGAATATATTACCTTGCTACCGTGCCATAAACTTATGATGTGACTGTTAGGCATATTCAACTCCACGAGATTGGAGACCGTAAAATATGGAGGCAGAGAATCAAAAGGATAATCATGCCACAATAGATATCGCAGCCTGTCTGAAAGAAATTCCAAGCTTCCTGAAACTTTTGTGTGATATAATATAAGCAATGTTAGCTCCTTCATTCTTGACAATCCACCAATACTACATTCCGACATTTCTTCTTCTTTATTTAAAACTATGGCTTTCACCTTTTCTGTTCCCTGGAACACAGAATGAATATTTCACGAAAATTATGGCTTAACACAAAAAAAAAAACATTTAATCGAATCATTTTGGTCATTGGAATACGAAACACTTTTATAAAAAAACAAGAAATGAGTGAAGTTTTAATTTGAAATAATTGTGCTTTAGAAAGAAAAGTATAAATACTAACAATAATAAAATGATTCTATGATCATTTTATTATTGTTAACTATGTACCAGATTTCACATGATTCAGAAAACATTTCACATAATTCACTAAGTTTGAAAAATAACTTATTACCGCTTCTGCTGTCAAGACTTGCAAGAAGTCTTTATGAAGCCATATTCTACTCCAGAATCTTGGTTCTTGTGGAGATTGGTCCCAAACCATTTTCTTTCCCAATTCTTGTAACAATTCATGCATATGAATTTCTTCATTGCTAATAGTGACGAGTGATTTCTCAATGAGTCTTGAAATTCCAATGTGAGGGTATAACTCACAACAGTCTAGAATTCGCTTAACAAAATCCACCCTCTCCCCTTTAAAGAAACATGCAATGTGTAAAAATATTTGTTTTTCCTCATGGTTTAGTCCATCAACACTTAATTGAAGTACATTCATAATTTTTTTATCTGGACTACTTTGCAATCTATTCAATACATCTCTCCATTCAACCGCATCTCGAGTACACAAGAAAGAACCCAACACTCTAATTGCCAATGGAAGACATTGGGCATACTTGAGTACCTCAGGAATCAACGCCTCACAACTACTGCTTCGCTCTTCACTTTTGAAGGCTTTCCTACAGAACAATTCACGAGCAACCTTATCATTCAATAATGAAACCTTGTGTATCAATACGCCACCCTCATACACTTTCAGAATATGCATATCTGTTGTGGTAATAACCATTCTACTTCCCTTCAAAAGCAATTTTGGTTTTATGGCCAAATTTTCCAATTGCTCTAATTCATCGACATTGTCAAGAACTATGAGAACCCTTATGTTGTGTATCCTAGTTCTTACAATCCCAGATATTTGAACAGGACTACACATATCTAGACCTTTTTGACCTAAAGTTTGATAAATAATTTCTTTTTGAACAGCAGTATGGCCACCGTCTGAATAAAGTTTGCTGACATTCTCAATGAAACAACAAGCATCAAACCTATGAGAGATTTTATCATACAAGACACCGGCATGAGTAGTCTTTCCTATTCCATCCATACCCCAAATTCCTAAAACTTTAACATCATCGCTGTTTGAACTTAGTTTTAATTTGTCTTCTAATGTTTGTACGCGTTGTTGTATCCCAATAAGGTCATCGACAAACCACGAAAACTTATGGCCTAATTTTTTAATTACTGCTTGAACAATGTTTTGAATCTGTTCAAACTCTGGCCTGCAACAGAAGGAAAAAATAGAGCACTCAACTATTACTGAAATTGTCATGTTATGAATCTACGACATCAAAGCAAATGACTGTAATTAATACTTACTTGTCCCTCATATCCCAACCAGCTGAATTGGCCAAATCCGTCATAGCCCTCTCCCATCCACGAACCTTGTCCCGATCTTTTCTGAATTTGCGTCTGTGTGAAACGAAGTCATTCTCGTATACCCCATTCTGATGTCTTGCATGAGATGGATCTACATCATAAAAAATGGGAAATACAATGTGGTTTGATCGTTGTTTGCAAGAAGCTATAGCGGCCATTTCGTCTAAACACCAAGTTGAGGAAGCATAATTTTTGGAAAAGACAATGATGGAAAGGCGTGAAAGTTGAATTGCTTGTAGAAGCTGTGGGGAAATGGATTCTCCTTTCTGTAGACTGTGGTCATCTTTGAAGAGGAAAATGCCCTTTCGGAGGAGATGAGAGCAGAGATGATCAACGAAAGAGTTGCGGGTGTCAGGACCTCTGAAACTGATAAACACATCGTATCTGTAGTTTTGGTTTTGGATGGTGTCCGAGGAGTCGTATGAAGAAGAAGAAGATGATGATCCCGATGATCGACCACCGAAGCGGTCCCAAAACCGCTTAAGCCTTGCTTTAGTTTTCACCATCTACTTCTTCTGATACAAGAAATTGTGTTGGTTCAGTCGAATTCACAACACACAAAGAGGAAGAACAACTCTTAAGAAAATGTGTAGATTAGATTTGTTGAAATGATTTAGAAACTGAAAAATGTAGAACTGAACAATAACTCACCTGCGCAGAAGCTATTGCTGTCATTGAACATGAGAAGATTCTTCTTTGCCTTGTGTACGCAATGGAGAAAAGAGCAACCACATAAACACATTCTTCTAACAAACTTTACTTAAGAATACTTTTACATTTATGTTTTTTGTTTTGTTATTTCATATTGTACTTTATCTTATAGTTTTTTCTTAATTATTCCTTGATTCTAATTATTACAACAACACTAAAAAAATCCAACTTATTGGAATAAAATTATTAAAAATTAAAAAAGAAAATGAGTTGAAAAAAGAGATAAAGAAAAAGTGAAAAAATATTACATTTCTTAACAAAAGATTTGGACGCTGAGTTCATATGGATGATTACGATGGTGATAGATTAATTATTCCATAATCTTGCCGTTATTTCTGATGTCTAAACAGAAAATTCTCCCCAGCGGGATGATTTTGTCCACACTCTTGGAGATATTTACAATAACATAAGTTTTCTCTCCTTTAATCCATCGGAAGGAGATATAAAATAGAGAATTAAAGGATATGCAATGTGAAAGTTTGAATCGTTATCTATTGGACAATTTTTTATGGAAAAATATGCATATTATGTAACTTTAAGATTTAATTTTGAATTTCTACATTAGGTAGCTGTTAGAAAATTATCAACTATTTTATAGATTTATCATTCATGGAGCTAATTATTCTTATCTAGGTTTTCACTCCTCAAAATGCAAAACTAGTCAGAATTTGGATTCAGAAAAGTCAATGCCGACTAAATTTTCTCTTTTTTAAAACAAACCAAAAAGTTACAAATAATAAAGAAAATTAAAAAAAAAATAGATATTATCATAAAATTATTTGTTTTGTCAGATAATTAGTATTTATTAACGAAACATCTAAGTCTCTATATTTATATTATTACTTATTAAATAAAATAATATACATTTTTTTATCTGTTTTCAAATATTAATAAATAAATTATTAAATGTGTACGTCAAAAATAACTTACGAAAAGATGTAAAAAGAAAATTCATATATATTTTTATGATTACTTAATAAATTAAAGATGTTTTAATAACTTAAATCAGGCACGTATCATAATAAGGATAAATATGTGGATAGAATAGGTGTATATATATATATATATATATATATATATATATATATATATATATATGTAGTTCCATACCTAATTTAAAAATTTTGACATTATCTAAACTCATATTGAATCAATACGACTTTTTGTCAAACAAATATGGATAATATTTTGGAGGATAAATTCCTTTGTTATCCTAGTTCATCTTTACATAAACCCCTTGATGTTTATTATGTTATAATGAATGTTTTCTTCCATCATTTGCCAAGATGATCTATAAAAATATGTCAACGTCATAAATCTCTTGAAAAATATGCTTTAACAATTCCCTACCATGTGTTTTCTCTTGAAAAATAAGTTATAGTAACTATGCTTTAATAACTCCCTAACATGTGTTTTTATGACTGGATAAATGTAAGAATTTGTGCTCTACCAACTCCAAGTAAATATGTTTTCTAACCAAAGACAAATAAGTATTTTTAGTTATCGAATGCTTGAAGAACAATTAATGCATGAATGAAATGCATTTAATGTTTTCATATACAATCAAATACCATAAATTATTTATAACAATCATTTCTTCCTGACATCATTTTATAAGAAAAACAATGGGTGTGTTATTTTGAGGGAGATGATTTGAATGGATTTGAGTGAATTTGAGGGTAATTTTATAGTTGTTTTTTTGAGTGGATTTGTGGGTAATTGAGAGTGGATTTGAGAGTAAAGTTTGTGAGAATTAGTGTAGGATTTGATTGATGTGACAAATTTAAAAAATTAGATTAATTGGTAGAAATTATAGATTACCAAAATGCCCCTAGGCATTAAAGTAATATAAAATGATATTTGTTAAAGTTATGTTTAATTGTAAAAGTGTTTATAAAGAATAAAAAATTAAAAAAATTATTAAAATTAATTTTTAAAAGTAAAAAAATTATAATTTAGTAAATAAATTTATTTTTAAATGTAATATTTATTTGTAATCTAATTTACTATAAAGTAGTATGAATTTATTTATTATGGAGTGTGATTGATTAATTTTGAGTTAAAAATAAAAAATGCAAGTATATTTAATCATATATAATGATATCTCCACTCAAAAAAATTTTCAAATCATTTTAAAGTTTTCTTTTTGCAATTTTTAATGTGATATTATTTTTATAATGTCTTATTTAGATTTATTCCATTAAAAAGGATTTATTTATATAAAAATAATAGTTTTGAAGTTATCACAAGATATAAATATACCAAGATCTGAGTAGATCTTCCCTGTTTCTTTCGTTTTCGAGAACTCTCCTTTTATATAAAACAACTATGTTTCTTTTGCATTTCATATGCATTCATTATTTTCCTAGTAACTATTTTTTTTTTATTTCTTTATTTCTTCACTATCGCTCAGAACACAAACTCCAACCCTCTTACCTCCAATTCACTGATAATTACTTTTCCAATTTCCAACACACACAACATCAGCCATGGGTTACGAAGACGGTGAACCATTAATGGAATAATCCGACCGCGAGCCTTCTCCGGAGCCGTGCCACCAGCTCGACGATTACGAGGATGATGTCAACGACGAGTGGCAGGGCCGGGATCGGTCGCAGACGCCGGTTTATGACAACGATTCAGCGTGCTCGAAGTTGCAGAAGAGGCTGATCAAGAAGAGCGATGCTGGGAATTTAATAAAACGTTGAGAGTACATATGACTTTTACCTACAAATCCCTCCTAATCTCTTCTCTATCGCGGGTGACTGAAAATCTATCTATCCCACAAATCCGTCGTCGCAAATCCTCGCTTTTCCTCTCAAGCGAACATGAAAGACTTTGCCTTTCTTCGCTCGTAAATATGCACGAATAGTTAAATCTGTTCAAACGAACAGAGGCAATGCTATTATTTTCAATATGCTAAATTGTTACTGAAATGTTTTTTATGCTGTAGAAAGCTTTGTAAGAACATTGATATATGTTTATTAGCAAACAAGTAGTGTGCTTTAAACTCTATACACATTACATATTTTGTACACATATTTATTGTTTTATTATAAATTGATTTCATTTTCAGTTTAGATTATTAGTTTTTTTTTTTGTCATTACTAAGAAATTAGATTCATTAGTACTAATTACTTTAATTATATATTTTTAGCTCAGTTAACATTTCTTTACTATTTTAATCATAAATTATCTATATATATAATTTTTGGTTGATTCTGATTATATTGGATTTTACGCTTGAGAGCTTGAAAACTGATATATGAATTATTGGATTTGGACTTTTTTTTTCTTAATATAGAAGAAACGTCCATGTTTTGATGAAAGATAATATTTAAAAGTGTTGTATCATAGGATAATTTTGTTCTTTATAATTACATATCTGCGTTCCATGAGTGATAGTTGATAGTGTCAAAAACAGGTGAAACAAATTTCCAGAGAGTTGGATCGACAGGAAACTGGTAAATTAAAATTAGAATTAATATAATTTGTAAAATTAAAAGTTTTTGTACAATTATTTTTGATCTATATAAAATTACTCAAAATTAATTAATAAGAGGTCAACGATTGTGTGAATTGTTATATGACTAGACTTTCGTTTGGAAGAAGATAAAAATAAATATAGATAGAAAAGAAAAGAAAATGAGAATAGAAGATGAGGAAATCAAGAGTAAAGTGCAGCAGAGTTATCATAGGATAATAAAATCGCAAAGCAAAGGAGAAAGGGAAAACAGAGAATAAAGCAAGAAAAAGATATGATATTATTGTTTGAAACAGAGAATACAAGAGTATATATATACAGAAAAAGAATGTAACAGAACAAACTGAAAATTATTTCAGCAGAGAAACAGTTATCATTGTATTATATGTTGTTTCCTAAGATACTAGTTGAAACTTTAGATCATAGCACATCTAAAATTAAGTTAAAGCTTTACTAAAATATTAAAATAAAAAAAAATCAGCTTTTTTAATATATTAAATGTTGAAACTAATCATTGACCTTCGTACTAACATATCTTAAGTATAATAAGAAAATATATCAAAATATAATAGGAATAATAAAAATAAGTTATAAACAACAACTAATATAATTTGTAATTTATATGTTAAAAAAATAAAAACTAAATTATTTTCAATTATCAAATTTTTTATTAATCAAATTAACTTAATTTAATCAAATAACTAATTGTTTGTCTTGTCAAATTCTCAATACTAAATAAAAATATATAAAAATGGCTATGTAAAACAAATAATCACTCTCACACGTACCCTTAACATTTCGTTAGTCATATTAATAACAATATTATTAATTGTTTCGATAGATATTTTGTGGGATCACAATTGTATGTTTGAGTTGGATCAAATGTTAGTAGGATGTAGTTGAGTGTAAGTAGAATGTACCTTGTGGCCCTGTCTTTCTATTTATAATTTGTCTCATGGACCTTAAACTGACATAAGCTTAATAAAATATAAATAAACTTACCTGAAAAATTTGGTTAGTTGTTAAATATCTTTATATAGATATTCTTGATTATCCTTTGATTATTTTATCTTCTACTTATCAATATCTTTAATAAAATATTCTTGATTATTTTATATCTTTAATAAGATATATCTTTAACCGCTCGGCGCTGATATCATATTGTACATTTTTCCCCCAAGTCCGAGATAATCGTTCAGCTTTAGCCATGATTAACTATAGGACTTATGAGTTTGAGGGAGGTTGCTTTTAGTCGTTGCTTTTGTAGATGACCGAACGGTTGAACACCTGTGACAGTTTCATCTTAGGACGAGAGTGAGCGTTCACGAAGAACGTTCCCCCGGATTATGCGGTCAGAGCTACGACTACGACTATGACTTCGCCCTCATTTTTGTTCCTCCTTCCTCTGTTGTCGCTCGGTGTTTCTTTGTGGAGACCTTGACGAGCTTCTTGTCCGCGACCGATCCTTCTTCACATACTTATGGAGATGGCCCACACGGATGAGTTCTTTGATTTTATCTTTGAGTGTTATGCATTCTTCGGTAGTATGTCCCAGGTTTTGATGGTATTGGCAGTGTTTTCCTCCATCAGCATTATTAGGTGAATGAAGCTTCCTAACCGAGAGAAGTTTCGTGCTAAGGGCTTCCTCAAGGATTTTTGCCCTGGGTGCATTAATAGCGGTGTAATGATCAAACTTAGGCATGCGAGGGAAGTCCTTTGGTCGAGAGCCTTCTCCATTGTCGCAGTCGCCAAACATTTGCCTGTTGTCCTTTCTCTTGTTGCCTATATCAGCTTCCTGTTGTTGCTTTCTTTGTGAGATTCGTATATCCTCCATGCGGATGAATTCAGCTACTCTTTCCTGGAGCTCCTCCATTGTTTTTGGTGGCCGCACATATAGTTTTTCAGCAAAATATCCTGGTTTCAGGCATGAAGGCAAATTGTTAATAATAAAGGAGTGATTAACCTCTTTAACTCATCGTGCGGTTTCGTTGTATCTTTTCATGAAGGCCTTCAAGGTTTCATCCTTCCCCTGTTTAGTATTTACCAATTACGCTGGTGTTATCTCCTATTTCCAATTGGAGGCATATTGCCTTCTAAAAAGGGTTTCTACGGTGGCGAAGCAATCCACTTATGTTTGGGGGAAGAGTGTTATACCACTTTAACGCCTCGTCCCTGAGTGATAAGGAGAAGGCTCTGCATATGACAGGATCACTGTCTGCGTAGAACGCCATTGCATTGGTGAAGATCTTGAGATGATTGTCACGATCCGTCGAGCCATCATACTTCTCTAATACAGGAGGATTCGTCTCTGGCATTGGAGTTTGCATGATGTGTTGAGATTATTGACAACACAAACTCTATATCAAACTGGTTTTTTATGATGACAACACACTACTTAATAATAGTACATATGTTCCAAGTTTACATGTTCAGCTGTATAACAAACGAGATTGAAAAATGCTTTTATTGAACATGTTTTGTTGATTTGCAATGTGTGTTCCTATGAATGATTATGTGTTATATATTTGGAACATGCTTGTATTGAAATGTGTGATAAAATGATTTTGATTACTTCTGCATGTTTCTGAAGAAAAAGCTCACAAGCACTTTTATGAACTTATATTTGTAGTGACAAAGGTCTAGTTCAGTCGAATACACTAGTAATGGATTCGACTATGCTAAAATCTTTGTACAGATTTTGTGAACATGTGCGTGATGAGATTTTGAGATGAAAAGAATTTCAAAATATTTTTTCATGTGACAGTCGACAGTGTGGAACATCTATTTGACTGTGTTGCTATTATTTTTGGAATTTTGTTATGCCTACTTACTCCAACGGTTATATTTTCAAAAGTTAGTTAGGATTGACTGACTGGGTCAACTGTTATGAATGTGCATTGATTTGGTTGACTGAGTAGCCTTTGTGTTGACTGTCTGTTATAACTGATTTAATACAGTCGACTGGATTAGTAGGCAATTTGACTAAGAATGACAGGAAAACTATAAATAGAACAAAACATGATTTGTTTTGAGACTTTTGTGATCTAACATTTTCATTGTCCTGTTTCAGAGAAAGTTTTCAGTTTTGGAAGCTCCAAGAATTCTCTAAGAAGACGGTGGTGATCTTTCTTGAGAGAGATTCAGATTGAGGAAACAATTAAGCATACTAGTTGACCAACATCTACACAAAGAAGGTGCTTCTGGTTTGATCTTCAAAGCTTGACATCTGTTGACTCACTGGAAAGTGTACCAGATCATGCAAGTAATATAATCGGTAATAACCGATATCGTTCTTCCCAAGAGACTCGAAAGGCTCGTTCGTGTGAATTAAAATCGTAAGACTTGTAGAAAAAGATTAATTGTTGTGGATGCAAAGACAGAAAATAAACATGCAATGTGGTTGTTTCAATTGACGAAAAAGACTATGGATGAATGAAGTTGTTGGGGGTTTACAATTTCATCTTATCCGCTCCCTCTTGGCCTACCCTTAACCCGATCCCTCGGCGAAAAGAGCCTATTACTAATTACCGGCTTGCTATCCCTAGCCTCCCCTAGCAATTAATAATGCATTAAGAACAGAAGCAAAAACAATTGATCGTC
This sequence comes from Vigna radiata var. radiata, assembly GCF_000741045.1. Taxonomy (NCBI): domain Eukaryota; kingdom Viridiplantae; phylum Streptophyta; class Magnoliopsida; order Fabales; family Fabaceae; genus Vigna; species Vigna radiata. The sequence continues at coordinate 1,471,865 of NW_014541837.1, forward strand.
CTACCCCCTATCCCTAGGTTGGTATTACTTAATCAAGGAATTTCTCACCAGTTCATGACAGTATTGTACGTTCCCGTATCAATAAAGACAAACAACAGTTATAGAATGAGTTAAACGATAAAAGCATTAAGCGCAGATGAGAACTCAACAATTGATAATCAGAGCATATGAAGAATCATATAAATAAACAAGAGTTTCAATAAAAGGGAGTTTCAAAAGATTACATTTTTTCCCCCAACAACAAAAAGGTTTAGTTCACCATTGTTATGGTGAACCTATATGAAAAATAATGGAAGAATGGAAAAGCAAACCCTAGATAAGATGAAAAGGAGCCTAAGCATCCAAGAGATCCTCTCCAAATAGTGAAAATTAGGTCTCGTCGCCCTCTTCTGTCAAAAGCATGAGAATGAAACCGTAATAGGGCTATTTATAGCTGAGGAGCGTCACAGAAAACAGGCCCAGGCCCAGCGGACAACCACCCGACGACACACTTATGCCGCCCAGCGGTTTGCCCCTAATCGCGCCACCGCCCGATTGTAGGGGGCCACCGCCCGACGGTTTGCCTCTGATCGCAAATCCGCCCAACGTCCACGCCAAGTGCTTTCTCCTCGCACTGGACCGCCCAGCGGTGCAATTTTGCCGTCGGGCGGTTCCTAGACTCTTCTTTTCTTCAATTTTCTTTTTCTGTCTTGAGACTAAGACCTTCATCTTCAGTCTCCATCTTCACTTTCATCAAAATAACTTCAAAACAATGCAAAACAAGCATAATATCGCTAAAAACAACTTTTGACTCTCGACTGACTCATTTATTGGGTTTTACTTGATTTTAAGCTCGTTCTAAGTCTTAAATGGTGTAATTTGATCTAAATTGACATGTGAAAATAACTGTTTTTCAACCGTTATCACAACCCCAAACCTAGAACTTTACTCGTCCTCAAGCAAACAAAACAAAACAGTAAACAAAACAAAGCTTGGCTTTCTACTATTTCATCCAATGATTCAACATTCCAAAAGTACATGACAAGAACTGCTCAACTGCAGATCTTCAGTGGAATCAAATCAAGATACATACATGCTTCCAATTCAGTTCAGTTCACAAGTTTTTCAACAGATGGTACACATTATGAATGATTAATCCACTAAGCATAGATGTAATCATGAAATTTAGCAATTCTCACCAGGCAAGTGTTTCACTCAATCACTCAAGTGTTTAGGGTAACACTCCAACACTCTATCATTCACAAGTCACATGAAACAAAATTGCCATTCATCTAGAACAACCAAAATTCTTACATGCAAATGCCATCAAAAGGACTTTTCCATGGCTTGTAATGAGGCTGGGCTAACAAGAAGAATTGGTTTTTCTGGAATGCAAAGTCCTTGAGTTAAGAGAGCTACCAGAGTATTCAACATTTAAGTACAACTCTCTTCCTCACCAATCTCACTTTTTCCCAACTTTTTCCCTTTTCTTTTGCATTGAGCTCATCTTCATGCTTTTTCTTCTTTTCTTTTCTTTTTCTCATGTATTTTTCCTTCACAACATTGGAGCTCAATGCTTTCTAAATTTCCTTTCAATTTCCCTCATGCAACCCCAAACTTGAACCTTTTCATCACATACATTTAAGCTCATCCCGACTCAAGGTACAGAATCTCAAGACAAGGGTTCACATCCTGTTTAAGGCTAAGGTTCAAAAAGGGTATAATATTTTCAAACACTTTGGGTGAAAATTTGGTTAGAGACGGGTTTTCAAAAATGGCCTTGATCATATGACATTCACATGCAATTCAATCAATCATCAAGATTAAGGCAATATCATTCATGCTTTCCTGTGAACAATGCATACAACAATGAAAACTCTGGAGCTCAATACCTCACACAACATGCTTTCTCACACAATATTCCTTCATATATCCTGCCTAGCATCATGACCACAATCAAAAGTCATCACCCATCTGTTTCACAAAATATCAACATGCATTGCAACTCAATTCTCATCCACATCAAATCCTCATCAAATAGGCTCATCATGCAAATCATTCAATCAAAGATCTTCAAAAAAAGTATTCAAGCGAAGCATACACACGAAAAATAAAATTCAACCTATTCTAAGAATTTAAATGCAAAGGTAAGAGAGAGAATCTAGGTTGCCTCCTAGTAGCGCTTGTTTAACGTCACGAGCCTGACCCAAACCTGTTTAGCACTTGTCAGTAAGTGCAAATTCTTCCAACACCCATCAATAGGTGTACCTTCCTGTGATCTCCAGTAGTTCCATAAAATTTGGCATCCCCTAGTAGATGCCACCCAAAAATTGTTCCGAAAATTCGAAAATTACATGTTCAACAAAAAAAACATAAAACAAAATAAAAAGAATTGTTCAAAAATACAAAAAGTGCTTTCTAGAAAATCAACTCTTCTTCTTCATGCCAAGATCTTCATCGTCCCACTTGCTCAGCTTTCTTCTCTCCACTTTTCGGATTGCTGTGGAGTAAAGCCTTATGATCTCTACCATTCCCTCCCCCTTAAGCTTCCTATTCACAATCCATTTCCTGTTTTTAAATCGCACTGACATGCCACGCAAGAATGGTGTGTCCTCTGAGTGGTTTGATTTCTCTATGCACACTTTCTTCTCATCAAGAGTCTGCAAAACATTACAATTGTTAAGACAATCATTACTTGTGGTATTTTCCTCTTCTGTAGCTTCTCTTCTGGCCCATTTGTATTTGGCTCTTCGCATTGCTCTCATTTTAGTTTCCTCAGAGCCATAGATTAACACTTGGTCATGATCTCTTAGCTTTATTCCTCCATCATGGACACGTATAACCATCTTAGAAGTCCTCATGAAAGGTCTTCCCAAGATTAACGGAATTCTTCCCTCATTGGCCATGTCCACAACTAAGAAGTCAAGTAAAAATTCCAACTCATTAATTCGGACAATTGCATCTTCCACCATACCGATTGGCTTCTTAATAGATCCATCTGCAATCGTCAGGGTAGTGTTTGCTGGTTTTAATTTTAGCCCTCCAATCCTTTTGAAAGCACTAAAAGGCATCAAATTAACACTTGCTCCTGAATCAATCATGGCTCTCCCTATGTCCACATCATTGATCACACAAGGAAGCGTCAAAGTTCTTGAATCCTTCAATTTTGGCAGATGATCCTTCTTTCTAGGCTTAACCAACCGGCCCTGATCGCCTTCATCATCAAGATCAATCACCTCTCCCAGATAATACTTGATTCTCTTGTCATACTCAGGAATTCTTGGAGATGCTCCAAGAGTAACAGTTACCTGATTGAAAATTTCTCTAAATGGCTCTTGGTAACTATCTTTTTCCTTCCTTTTTCTCTCTTCTATTTTCTCTTCTTGGTTCTTCTGTTCATTAACCTCATGGTCATTCATTCTTTCCTCATCTTCATCATCACTGCTCCCAATTTCAATTATCTCCTTTGCTGACTTCCTTTTTCTGCTTGTCATAACAACTTTGCATTCATCTTTAGGGTTAACATCAGTGTTAGCCCTAAACTAACTTTTCTCTGTGATTTCTATTCTTTTTGACAGCTGCCCAATCTGTGTCTCCAATGATCTAAAGCTAGCTTGATCACTATTGAGTTGAGACTCATAGACTTTGAAGAATTTATCAAATCGATCACTGAGGTCTTTGATCGTCTCTATCAAACTGCTCACCTGTTGCCATAAAGGTGATGGTTGTTGCTGCCGAAAGCCTCCTACCGGTCCAGAAGAATTGTTCTGATGTTGCCCAACACTGGGGTGATTCTTCCAACCTTGGCTGGAACTACCTTGGTTGAAGGTACCTTGCTTATACGGAAACTGGGCTCCCATGTAGTTAACATCATGCTGCAACTCCTCGGGGAAAGCACATTGACCATTGATATGGTCTCCACCACATAAGTTGCAAAGTTGTTGAGTCTGAGAAATGTTTCTTACCCCCATTGGAAATTCAGCGAGGATCTTTGTTAGCTTGTCCAATTTCTGGGTCAGGAGATGATTTTGTGCCGCCATGGCATCATTAGCAGGGAGATGCAAGAGTCCTCCCTTTTGCGCGCCTCTCTCACTATGTACCACATTACTCATGGTTATGCTCTCAATCAGTTCATATGCCTCATCTTCAGTCTTGGTATTTATGCTGCCTCCAGCAGAAGCATCTAACATCATTTTAGACTAAGTATGGAGGCCCCCTAGGAAGGCAAGTAGATATGAAGTTTTATCAAGTCCGTGAACAGGGGTTTTTCTTAACAAGCCTTTAAATCTGTCCCACGCTTGACCCAGAGTTTCTTCCATTCCTTGTTTGAACGAGGAGATCTCTAACTTCCCTTGATTAATCTTGGTTGGCGGGAAGAATTTGTTCACAAATTTTGCTGCCAACGCATCCCAGTTTCTGAATGTGCCTTCCTCGAATGAATGCAACCAAGCTTTGGCGTTTCCTCCAAGAGAGAAAGGAAACAAACTGAGTCTAACCCTTTCGTCAGAGACTCCATTTATCTTCACGGTGTTGCAAATCTCGCTGAAAGTGGTTAAATGATCATATAGGTTTTCATTTAACATTCCGTGAAACTCATTACTCTGAACAAGCTGAATAAGAGCAGGGTTCATAATCATATTGGTTGCATTGTCTGCAGGCAAAGCTATGTTGTTGAAGTTCATAGGACCCACCATGTTGGATGCGTCCCCAAGTGTACGCCGAAGAGGAGGTTGGTCCGCCATCTCCTCAATATTCTGTGTAGAGGTCTCAAATGAAGAGTGTAAAAGTTCTTCAGGAGAAGGAAAGTTTTCACTTGCAAGGCGTCTAACTTTCCTCCTTCTCCTGTCTGAGAGTCCTTCCAAGAGAGGTTGCTGGTCTTTTCTGCTTCTGGTGTGTATTGTTTCCTGCATACACAAGAAACACACCCTAAAAGCACTTTTATAGAAAATAAAACAAAACAAAATAAAATAAAAAATTACAAAAAAGTCAAATTCAATCAATTCACACTACTTAAAATAACCTCGAGTCCTCGGCAATGACGCCAAAAACTTGTTGACTCATTGGCAAGTGTACCAGATCATGCAAGTAATATAATCGGTAATACCCGATATCGTTATTCCCAAGAGATTTGAAAGGCTCGTTCGTGTGAATTAAAATCGTAAGACTTGTAGAAAAAGATTAAATGTTGTGGATGCAAAGACAAAAAATAAACATGCAATGTGGTTGATTTAATTGACGAAAAAGACTATGGATGAATGGAGTTGTTG
>NW_014541837.1:1477764-1479842 GCF_000741045.1 Vigna radiata var. radiata
GAAGAATGGAAAAGCAAACCCTAGATAAGATGAGAAGGAGCCTAAGCATCCAAGAGATCCTCTCCAGAGAGTGAAAATTATGTCTGGCCGACCTCTTCTGTCAAAAGAATGAGAATGAAATCATAACAGGGATATTTATAGTTGACGAACGTCACAGAAAACAGGCCCAGGCCCAGCAGACAACCGCCCGGCAGCACACTTATGTCGCCCAGTGGTTTGCCCCTAATCGCGCCACTGCCCTGTAGCAGGGGGCCACCGCCCGATGGTTTGCCTCTGATCGCAAATCCGCCCAGCGTCCATGCTAGGTACTTCCTCTTTGCACTGGACCGCCCAGCGGTGCGATTTTCCCGCCGGGCGATTCCTAGACTCTTCTTTTCTTCAATTTTCTTCTTTTGTCTTGAGTCTAAGACCTTCATCTTCAGTCTCCATCTTCACTTTCATCAAAATAGCTTCAAAACAATGCAAAACAAGGATAATATAGCTAAAAAAAACTTTTGACTCTCGACTGAATCATTTATTGTTTTTTACTTGATTCTAAGCTCGTTTTAAGTCTTAAACGGTTGTTTTTTCAACCGTTATCAGCATCCTGTGAAGACTGCTATATTTGACTGAAGGCTTGGCAACCTGTTGATAACGGTCTGAAAACCGTTATTTTCATGCTTAAAATTGATAGTCAAACACACCCTTTATGGCTTAGAATGAGCTTTAAATTAAGTAGAATAAGGTTTAAATTAAGTAAAACACCGTTTATGCTTGTTTTGCATTGTTTTTCAGGGTTTTTTAGATGAATTAAAGATGAAAGTAAAGTAAGGTGGCCTTAGACCCATGAAAGAAGGAGAAAAATGATGAAAAGAAGGGTCAAGCAAGCCGCTGAGCGCCAAATGGTCTGCTGAGCACTTAGAGCGATTAGAGGGAAACCACTCAGCAGCAAAACTGACCGTTGAGCGGTCAAAACGGCACAAGGCAAACCGTTGAGCGGTAAAATTAGGTGCTTGGGCGATTGTCTGTTTTTTTTAGCTAGATTCTATAAATCTTTCTGTAATCTATCTGTTATCTTTTTGGGCTTATATATAGCCCCAATGCGAATTAGAAGGGGATTCTTTTGGCAGAGAGAAACGTCCAGAGCTATTCCACACCTTGAAGGAGGTTTCTTGGATGCTTAGGCTCCATTCAACCAAGTTTAGGGTTATTACTTCCAATCTTTCATTATTTTCATCTAGTTTCACCATGATTATGGTGAACTAAACCCTTTGTTGTTGGGGAACAATATAATCTTTTGAAACTCTCATATATTCCAATTCTTATTTATTTCATATGCTTGTCATATACTTGTTTATCAATTGTTTGGTTCTCATCTGTGCTCAATGCTTTTATTGTTTAACTCATTCAGTAAAAGATGTTTGTCTTTATCGATATGGGGACATACAGTAATGTCATGAACTGGTGGGAAATTCCTTGATTATGCCAATATCGCCTAGGGATAGGGGTAGGATGGTCAATTGTAGTTGCTTCCGATCGCATTGCATTATTGGTTACTAGGGGAGGCTAGGGATAACAAGTCGGTAATTAATAATAGGCTCTTTTCACCAAGGGATTGCGTTAAGGGTAAATAAGAAAGTGTGCATGGCAAGTAGATAAATAAGTGAAGTAAATAAGAAGAATAGATATATGAGAGTGGATAAGATGAAATTGTAAACCCCAACAACACCATTCATCCAAAGTTTCTCAAAACCAATTGAATCAACTGCATTGCATGTTTATTTTTTTTCTTCTCATATAACCACCAAATTTATTCTCTTCTCAAGTCTTACGCGATTAGGTTACATGAAAGTTAAGGCCTAAGAGTCCTTTGGGAAAACGATACTCAGACTTACCCGTTTATAGTACTTGATAACGATCTGGTACACTTGTCAGGGACTTAACACCTGTGAAGTCTACTGTGATAGGCTTGGTGTCGCAACCGGAAAATCGCGACGGGACGACGATCCAAAAAAAGAAAACAATTTTGAAAAGAGATTTGGAGTCGCCACCATAGTTTATTCTGGAAAACTACGGAAAAACCGTAAAATGATAAGGCA
>NW_014541837.1:1479892-1484950 GCF_000741045.1 Vigna radiata var. radiata
ACCTTTAACTAAATACGCGAATTTGATGTGGTTTGCAAAATGTTTATTTTCCCCTAAAAAATAAAACTCTAAAGAAAACAAAATATTTTTTGTGTTTTTTGTGCCCGACAAGGATTGACCTTGCTCCTACGTATTCTCAGTTGGACTGAGAAATCAGGGTTACGTAGTTCTTTAGTAAAGATTGTTTGATTGAAGATATTTTTAGTTTTTGAAGATTTTATATTTTCGGTATTTTTATATGAAAAACGGCAAAAGGTTCTTAGCACGAGGACGATGCGTGCAATCACACACGTGCCTAAACCTTTAAAAACATATCTGATAAAGAGAGAATAGGTCTCAGCAGGAGGACGATGCGTGCGATCACACATGTGCTTAAACCCTTAAAATATTTTTGATAATTTATTAAAAGGAGAAAAGGTCTTAACACGAGGATGATGCATGCGATCACACACGTGCTTAAACCTTTAAAACATTTTTGATAATTTTATGAAAGGGGAAAATGTCTTAGCACGAGGACGATGCGTGCGATCACACACGTGCTTAAACTTTTAAAACATATTTTTGGTTTTTAATATTTGCTTATAAGTAGATAAAAGAAAATAAATAGATAAATAACTAAATGAAAACAAAAAGTAGAAATAAAATAAACTAAAAAAATTAAGTGATAAAAAAAATAATAATAAATGAAAAAGGTGTGGTAGTGCTTAGATAATAAGAGGGGTGTTCAAACCAAACTATTTTTTTCCTTTATAAATAGATTGGGCCTAAGCCCAGAGGAGAAGGGGGTGAGACTTAGCAGAAATGGGGGAGCGCAGGGAAAGAAAGGGTTTTTAGACAGATTGAACTTGAGCCCAAAGAGAGTGGGGGTGTGAGAGCTAAAGCAGGGGGTGCGTCTGGGAAAAATATTCCTTTTTATTTTAAAGGAAGGGAAAGGGAATGGATCTGACCCGAGAAGCCTGGCCCAAGGTTGTTTAGCAGAAGCAATTAGGGGTTCACTCCTTATTCTATCATTTGCATCCAACACCAAGAGACCCAAGTCTCTCTCTGAATGGAAAACCTTAAGAGGTCTTCATCTTCACCACCCACGCACTCTGCCGCCTCAGCCCAAGGCGTCACCGGCGACGCCAAACGCCGTCGGAGTCACCGTCGGAGCCACCGTCGGCCGTAGCATCGAAACCCTCTTTTGCTCTTCCTGTGCACGAAGGAAAACGACCCTGGGACGCGTGCTCCTCGTCGCCGGCGAGACCAGGACCGTTAGACGTCACCGTCGTTCACCGACGGTGGCGTTTCCAGCCAAGACGCCGGATCTTCTCTTACTAGGCAACTTTTCATAGACCCTTTTGATGCTCTTATCTTCTGTTCCCGCTGGAAACAAAGCCCCGAGCTTCGGAGTATTGAAACCCCCAGTCTCCGTCTTTGGGTTACAGATGAAATTGGATGAAAATGCCCTCTCCTGTATTCTTCAAAGACTCAAGAAATCAAAACAAACACTAAGGTAATGATCTGATTTTGGTTGTTGGCTTCATTTGACGCGAGTGAAGGGCGTTCTGAATGGAACACGCAATGATGTTCTCTGTGTGAGTTTTTCTGGTGGTGTTATGCGTGTTGGCTTTGTTAAAAAGAAGAGGGTTTCAATGTGTGTTTTTTATTGTGCGTGTTGAAGAGGCTTGGATATAGTGGTGGATGAAGACGTGAGAGTGCCCGCTGGTTTAGGTATTATGCGTGAGTTGGGATGAAGGTTCTAATGGGTGAATGGGGTGGTTCTGGTAAAGATGAAGATAATTGTTCTGTCGTCTGTTGTGATTGTGGTTGAAGATTATGAGAAGTTAGTTTATGGCTATTTGGTATTTCTTTAGTAGGGGAAATTTGGGATAGGAAGATGATGGATCTGTCGTGAATGGGTTAGGCTTTACTCTCGCAGGAAGATGGCCTTAGCGGTTTGGATGGTATGAGTAAAAGTTGATGATGGTGATGGGATTGAAGAGTGGTGAAGATTCATACACAAGCATAGCAATAGCAAGTATAAAACGCAATAACAAGCATAAATTGTCGTCCATAATACAACAAACTTACTCTATTATACATACGAATATGAATAAGCGATGAAGTTGCTTACCTCTCGGAGCTCATGTGCTATTGCCTAGCGTCTTCGGTGGCTTTTATGTCGGCATTTTTGCTCTTCCTGTAACTCATTTTCTTCAAATGAAGCACCACTTCTTTTTCTTTTCTTTGTGGTATTGGACACCAAGCTCTGGCAGTGATAGTGATTGATATGGTGAGGATGAACCGATAGGTGGAAGCTAGCAGATCAAGTTGAAGTTGGGTGGGAGAGAAAAATGGTTGTTCTGATGATTCTGCTGAGTGAGTAAATTGGAGAAGAGAATCCTCTCAGGGGTGATGGTGTGTGTGAGAGACAATGGTGTTGCCCCTTGTTTTGGATTGTGAGTATTGGATGAGAATAACACTCTTGCTCTGATGATATTAGCTCTTGTCGTCTTCTTGTGTTTTTTTTCTATTCTCTGTTGTGACTCTGTGCTCTTGTTCTCTTGGTGAATGAATAATGCTCTCCCCCCATTGATTTTTCTCCTTTTTTTTTTGAACCTTGCGTGAGGACTTAAAAGACAGCCTCCTGACACTCGCTTCATCCCCTATTGCTAGCATTGGAGGTCTTGTCCAATATGAAATATCCATCGCGGTACAATTTTGTCCATCATTAAAGCCATCCTTGATTAAAGCAAACTTGTTCAACCATCATTTTTCTCTTGCGTAATTGTTGATCTGTATACAACTTTTGTTTGTACACGGTGTATTTTGGCTTGTTTACTTTGAACACCTTGTTGCAGAGGATCAATCTTGTATGTTAATAATGTTAAGCTGTGATATATTACAGGAGAGCTTAATTTGTACCTATGTGACAGAGAGTCGGGAGAAGCACCGTCTGCAATTTTGTTTTCTTCTTTTTTTCTTTTTCTCTTTTGTTTTTGGATTTTTTGTTTTGTTTTTGTTAACATAAAAACAAGATTCAACTAAATAAAAAGAAACTAACGTAAAAAAAAAAATGAGATAACTCTAAATAACAAAAAAATAAAAATAAAATGAAAACTAATAAAAAAAACGAAATTAAATAATATAAAACAAAATTAAAACGATTAAAAGACATAAAATAAAATAAAGTGAAAAACAAACATATGTTATTTAGCCCGGACGAAATTGGGTATTAACAGCTGCCCCTCTTTACTTAGATATTACTAGAGAATAGGAAAATTTGATATTTTCGTATTATCAAAGTAAGAGCTAAGTAAAGATAAAAACACTAATTTCGTCTGGGTTTCAAAAGAGAAAGAGAGAGAAAGTAAAAGACCAATCCAAGTAGATATGATGGCCAAAATCAATGAAGAATGCGACAAAGAGAGTTTGACCATTGCTTAGCAGATGGTCGAAATCTCAGAAGAAGACCAAAAGTGTCGGATAAAACTGGGCTTGGTGGGCCAGTATAGAGACTGAGCTTTAGGGCCAATATGGAAATTGGGCTTAGGGGCCAGGCAAGACTGGGCTTAATGGGCCAGTATGGAAACTGAGCTTCGGGCCAGATGCAACTGGGCTTATGGGCCAGTGTAGAAACTGGGTTTTAAGGGCCAGTGTAAAAACTGGGCTTTCTGGGCCAGGTGAAACTCGGCTTATGGGTCAGTGTAGAAACTGGGCTTTTGGGCTAGGCGAAACTAGGCTTATGAGCCAGTATAGAAACTGAGCTTATGGGCCAGGCGAAACTGGGCTTATGGGCCAGTGTAGAAACTGGGCTTATGGGCCAGTATAGAAACTGGGTTATGGGCCAGTGTAGAAACTGGGCTTATGGGCCAGGCGAAACTGGGCTTATGGGCCAGGCGAAACTGGGCTTATGGGCCAGTGTAGAAATTGGGCTTTTGACATTTTGATATGGCCAGATGAAACTGGGCTTTTGGGCCAGGCGAGCTAGGCTTATGGAATTTTGAAATTCTTGAAATTCATAATTTTGTAAAATGTTTTTCAATTTTGATAGAAATTTGATTTTTGAAACAATATGGCTTGAAAGAGAAAAATCTGAATGTTATTCTTTTTGTATTTTTGAAGAAGAAGGATTCGATAACCATTCATATCAATGAAGAGGGTTTCGATCCGAAAAAATTTCTTTTTGATGGATTGATGAAAAACATTTGCTTTGTTTTGCATTTCTTTTTGCTTGAGTTAGTCATCTTACTTGCAATCATCAAACTGGTCTTCATGTTCAATGTTTTGTGAAAACTGAGTTATGTCATACATCCGAGGTCTAAATTTGAGATTATTGCATTTTGACTTTTTCTTTTGAGACATTAGTGTACACATGCTTGAATTGGTAGGTGAAAAATGAGGGATGTTTAGGAGGGTTTGAAGAAGACTAGGACAACCATGTGGGCACATCATTCCTCATACACTCCTTGGCGGAGATGTAATATGTGAGTGTCAAGACAAAACACGATATACCAAAAAATTTTGCCCTGGTTTAGTGTTTAGGAAACTGAGTATAGGGGTATGGATCCATGAAAAATAGGGTAAACAAATCAAATGAAACTTGCAAATCTGCCTCAGTCTTGGGATCATGGGTTGATGAAAAATTTGTATGAGACCGACAAAGCTGCCCCAGTCTCGGGATCATGGGTTGATGAAAAATTTGTATGAGACTCACATAGTTGTCCTGATTCTTTTTGGTAGAGGGGTTCCATTTGGAAGAGGTAGTGGGCATGAAAAGGATAGGCTAAAAGGACGACCCCAATTGGTTTGATTTTCTTTTACATGCTGCTGGCTAGTTTGCAAGGAGATCCCCTCTTCTCGAGACATTACTTTTTCATTTTTTCATCATTTTTTCATTCATTTTTTCATTCATTCATTTTCAACTTTTTTTACGACTCATTGAAAGTCATTTTGCCTTGTCGCAAAANTAAACTTTATGAAAATTTGAGCAAACTTTATCCAATCCGTGTGGACTTTATTAGGCTTGTAACGTGGCTAGGTGCTAAAAGGTATTAGAAGAAAAGGTGTAAAGGC
>NW_014541837.1:1485461-1486997 GCF_000741045.1 Vigna radiata var. radiata
AGTGTTTGTTGGGGAAGATCCTTTATTTTGGGGAAACTGAAGGGTGAAGGTTTTCAAGCAACATGCGCACAAACGTCTTGAGAGAAATGTCAAATTGTTATTTTTGATTTAACATTTGACCTCGGAAAAGCCTGACACTGCAACTTTTGTTTTTGGTTTATCATTTTTCCTTTTTTTTGCTATTTTTTGCTATTTTTGAGAAAACAGGAGTTTGAAAATTTGCAAGAAAGACAAGCGACTCAAGATTGCCTTCATTTTTTTTTGTTTTTTCAATTTTATTATTTGATGCTTTCGCTTTATCCACGACACCCTATTAAGACATGATTGCCAGTAAACCTTGGAGAAACTACGTAATGGATGTTCACATTAAAAGTCATAGACGAAAGCACAATATCAATGAGCATAGCCCTTACAACAAGACAATTCCAAAACATAAGCAAAGCAACATCAGTTTCATTTTTTACAATGACCCATGCTTTCCTATATAGACCTAGAGTCCTCTTCATTTGTCCATGGCATTTGCAGAGGCGAACTCTTGCCTTGCCACAATACTGGATTGACTTTCTTCAAACTTTAAACATCCTGAATCGATCAAAGATTGCACCTTATGCCTTAAAGCCTTGCATGCCTCTATTGAATGCCCACGTGCTCCTTCATGATAATCACACCTGACATTTATGTCATAGTTCTTTGGGTAAGGAGGTCGTACCGACCTGGTAGGACAAACCTTTATGAGGTTGTTGCGCAGCAGATCTGGCAGCAGCTCTGTATAGGTCATGGGGATAGGAGTGAAATTAACGACCTTCTCATTACGATTGTACTTTCTCTACTCCATGGCTCGATTGGACCCATAAGAATGTGACGTCTGGGAATAGGCAGTAAAATGCGAATTAGTCTTTGGTTCTCTATTTTTCTCGCTACCATATTTAGGACTAGTGCAATTTTTCCGTTTCTTATGCCACCCTCGACTCTTTCTCCAATTACCACTATATCAGCAAAACTTGAGGATACACTGCTTATCATGTGCTCATAAAATGGTGGTTGTAGAGTATTCAGAAATATGGTAGTCATCTCCTTGTCATTCAGAGGAGGTTCTACTTGAGCAGCAATTTCCCTCCACCTTTGGGCATATTCTCTGAATGATTCAGACTCTTTCTTTGCCATGTTCTGCAGTTGTACTCTATCAGGCGTTAGATCTTTAATATACTCATACTGCATTAGGAATGCATCAACCAGATCTTTCCATGAGTAGACGTGAGCTGGTTCTAAGCGCATGTACCAACTTAGAGCCACACCAGTTAAGCTTTCCTGGAAGAAGTGAATCAACAGTTTTTCATCATGAGCATAGGCTGCCATTTTTCTGCAGTACATGGTTATGTGGTTCCTTGGGCAAGTATTTCCCCGATATTTCTCAAACTCTGGCAACTTGAACTTTGGAGGTATCACCACATCAGGAACTAAGCACAGTTTTCTAGCATCTCCGAATTCAAACACATCTTTGCCCTCTATGGCTCTCAACTTTTTCTCAAGCATTTC
>NW_014541837.1:1492756-1498727 GCF_000741045.1 Vigna radiata var. radiata
ACTAGAGCAAACAAATATCTAAGCACAGTTAAAACTATTAAAATGCAACAAGTAAGCTTAACATTGAAAGGAATTCATCACAGTAATAATTCAAATAAAAGAGACTAAAAAATAAAGGAACTCATGTGCCCCTCTTCTAGATGAAACCCGTGACAGCAACTAACAAATGTGATAAAATCAAAGTGTTTCTCTCAAATTGAAACTGAAACTCCCTCTTCTCGGTTCAACCATTAAAATAAAAAAAAACACAATTAAAAGGAGCCCTACATTGCAACCATTGCAGCCGTGACACTACCTAATCCATTTTTCATTCATGAAAGCAAAGAATTAATGATTTCATTCCAGCTGCTGTATCACCAAACCACAAAAAGTCAAGGTAAAGTACTGAATGTATTTNATTTTGAAAAACTTGGAATATTTAAATGCACAAGTGAATGTAACACCACTTGAATCAATCACTGAAAACTGTGACTTCCTCCGTCAATCAATGTGCATCAGCAGCAGCCCGAGACATTGTGCTCATCCAAATGAAATGCAAAGAAATATAAAGTGCCTTGTAAATTAAAACCAAAACAGTGCTTCATTACCAAAGAAATATGAAGTGTGCTTTTTCATTTAATCCGAAATCTAGAAATAGCATAAACATTGCAAAGCTCCAATGAAGGTGGCGGCTGCTGCCAAGTAAAAAAAATGTGTCCCTNTAGCTCCCAAATTTCAATTGCCGAGAGCTACTAGACTAATTTGTATGTGACGGCTACAGCCCTTAGCAAGGGACATGTGTCTTCAAATTTTTGGGTGGGGTCCACCCTAAAAACCCTAGGGTAGGTGTCCTACAATTTTGGGCCCTTCACAATTTTTTTAATAATGGCCCAATGTGCAAAGGTTTGTCCAAAAAGTTTAAACAGTTAAAAATTACAATACAATTAAAATTNAAATGTCTAATANTTGAGTCTTGAATTTATTTTGTCTCCTTCCCAATGCTCCAAAATATATCTCCAAAATTTCCCTGCAGTTAATAATGCAAATAATTAGCTCAGAATATTCAAATTAATTAAAATTAGAATTTCTGGTCAAATTAAGCACTATTAACAGAAACGGGAAAATACCAGACAATTAAGCACAATTCCCTGATTAATTCTAGCACAATAAACTAAGTAAAGTCGAGAAAATATTGATTCATTACTTGTCTTCTACTTCAACTGCGTTGTCTTCGACCTTTTGGTTGTCAACATGTCCCAAGTCCTCTCCTGAGAGTGGAGTGTAATTTGGAGGAAGTCAATAAGGAGGGAGAGTTGGTGCCCCTGACACTCTTATTTGCGATCGTGGTGCGCGCGAATCTCCAGGGCTTTGTAAGGCACTCAGGGCCTCTAGAATTTGGCTCATTTGTCCCTTCAGTTGTTGAATATCGGCTTTCATCCCCTCTTGAACTTCTCCTTGGTTCTCCATGATTTTTCACTGGTTCGTGTCCTTTAGGATGTCTTGGAAACTTAGCCGTATTGTTATTTCTGAACTGAATTTCATTAGATGAAATAACTTAAGAAGAAGAAAATAAAAACGAAAAAAGAAAGTGAAAGAGCAAAAACAAAGTAACACCATTGTTATAGCCAGAAATTATAAAGATGTGAAAACAATGCCAAACGTATAATATGGAAATCAACATGAACAGAGTCAATAGGACAGTTCATAAAACGTCCACAACATTTAGAAGTTCGTCACATTGAAGGTATACAAAATCTTGATCAATTATCACGAGCCCTAGCCATCACATTCTTAATTTTTCTAATCAGCTTCTTGCAGTAATTGAGGAAAGTTTCAATCTTCTTAGGTGGGTTAAAGATCGGCATAACAGACTCAGCATCAGCTAGTAACCCAGGGACATCTTTAATGGCTTCATTAGCAAGGGAGGCTAGCTGTGAGAAACTTCTCCTCCAATTCTCTATAACCTGCCTTTGTTCAACGATACACTCCCTCAATTGATTTATCAACTCTCGATGTTTCTTCTCTGTTTCAGCCCGATGCCAGCGTTCCTTCTTCAATTTTGCCATTGCTGCTTTTGCCTGTTGTTCGGCGTCGTCCATTCTGATATGCATTTTGCGCAAGTCCTCGAGTGCTTTTTCCTTGTCCCTCTTGAACTCATCACACATTTGCTTCATAACACGCTCTGATATCTCANCCCTTAGCAAGGGACATGTGTCTTCAAATTTTTGGGTGGGGTCCACCCTAAAAACCCTAGGGTAGGTGTCCTACAATTTTGGGCCCTTCACAATTTTTTTAATAATGGCCCAATGTGCAAAGGTTTGTCCAAAAAGTTTAAACAGTTAAAAATTACAATACAATTAAAATTAAAATGTCTAATAATTGAGTCTTGAATTTATTTTGTCTCCTTCCCAATGCTCCAAAATATATCTCCAAAATTTCCCTGCAGTTAATAATGCAAATAATTAGCTCAGAATATTCAAATTAATTAAAATTAGAATTTCTGGTCAAATTAAGCACTATTAACAGAAACGGGAAAATACCAGACAATTAAGCACAATTCCCTGATTAATTCTAGCACAATAAACTAAGTAAAGTCGAGAAAATATTGATTCATTACTTGTCTTCTACTTCAACTGCGTTGTCTTCGACCTTTTGGTTGTCAACATGTCCCAAGTCCTCTCCTGAGAGTGGAGTGTAATTTGGAGGAAGTCAATAAGGAGGGAGAGTTGGTGCCCCTGACACTCTTATTTGCGATCGTGGTGCGCGCGAATCTCCAGGGCTTTGTAAGGCACTCAGGGCCTCTAGAATTTGGCTCATTTGTCCCTTCAGTTGTTGAATATCGGCTTTCATCCCCTCTTGAACTTCTCCTTGGTTCTCCATGATTTTTCACTGGTTCGTGTCCTTTAGGATGTCTTGGAAACTTAGCCGTATTGTTATTTCTGAACTGAATTTCATTAGATGAAATAACTTAAGAAGAAGAAAATAAAAACGAAAAAAGAAAGTGAAAGAGCAAAAACAAAGTAACACCATTGTTATAGCCAGAAATTATAAAGATGTGAAAACAATGCCAAACGTATAATATGGAAATCAACATGAACAGAGTCAATAGGACAGTTCATAAAACGTCCACAACATTTAGAAGTTCGTCACATTGAAGGTATACAAAATCTTGATCAATTATCACGAGCCCTAGCCATCACATTCTTAATTTTTCTAATCAGCTTCTTGCAGTAATTGAGGAAAGTTTCAATCTTCTTAGGTGGGTTAAAGATCGGCATAACAGACTCAGCATCAGCTAGTAACCCAGGGACATCTTTAATGGCTTCATTAGCAAGGGAGGCTAGCTGTGAGAAACTTCTCCTCCAATTCTCTATAACCTGCCTTTGTTCAACGATACACTCCCTCAATTGATTTATCAACTCTCGATGTTTCTTCTCTGTTTCAGCCCGATGCCAGCGTTCCTTCTTCAATTTTGCCATTGCTGCTTTTGCCTGTTGTTCGGCGTCGTCCATTCTGATATGCATTTTGCGCAAGTCCTCGAGTGCTTTTTCCTTGTCCCTCTTGAACTCATCACACATTTGCTTCATAACACGCTCTGATATCTCAACTATTTCATACTCCCGATCTTTCAAGGCTAGGTCAGTTTTGGCTGCCACCAGTTCTCTCCTTTGTTTTAATAACAACTCTCCACATACTTCATTGTTTTCCACACTATCTTGCTTAAGATTAGCATAATCATGCTGCAGATTCTGAAGATTACTGGCCAACTTGATATTTTCTAGTTTCATCCACTCTAATTCGGCCTTTAATAGTTGCACCGCCGCACCTTTAGCCTTATGAAACTATTTCTCATAATCCAGGTTAGGAGAAACTAACTTGAAAGGTAACTTCACTATCCTAACCCTCTCTGCAATCCAAAAGTCGTAAGGAATTCCCTCATCAACAGTCCACGGTCTTGGGTCCCTTTCTGCACGAACAACGTTGCCCCAAGCATTTCTAATTTGATGAAGCACTTCAGCAAAGGTTCCTTCCTTATAATAGATCTGCAATATGGCGAGAGACGTAAGTGTAGGAGATCCTCTCATAGGATACCCGAATTGCCATTGTGCTAACACAGGATTGTAGTTAATGCAACACTTGATACCAATGAGGGGCACATTAGGGTACCTCCCGCAATAATATATGATTTCCGATCTTTGCATCCAAAGTACATTCCATTTAACTTGCTCCACATTTAGACTTGCACAGAGCTGGGCCCATTTATTTGCCCCTTTCATATTTGGTTTACACTGCAGTAGCTCATCCACGGGACATGTGGCATTCAATGTGTTCTCGCTCACCCGAGAGAAGAACCATACATACAACATTGGCAGACAACACAAAAGTTTCCCTCCCTTTAGCTCGTAACATTGACTAAGGGTCCCATAAACTTCAGCTAGGACAGCGGTGACCGGATTCTCAGAGCGATCTTTGTATCCCACAAATGCATTTATGGCGGCGCTGTCGATGAAGTTCTCGATGTTAGGAAAAAGCATGACACCATAGAGGATAAGAGCCAATACATCCATAAATGTTTCCCATTTTTCCTCTTCAACCAAACGATGCACGTATTTCTCTAGGTATTCCTGAGGAAGGCCTCTCAGTTTGCCCTTGACTGTGAACTCACCTTCCAACTGCATAGGGTGTAATTTCATGATTCTTGCTAGCTGCAACACAGGGATATACTGCCCCACGTAGTTGTATGGAGTTCTTCCCTCAAGAGGTATACCTAAGGTTTGCTCGAATTCTTCCACTGTTGGCACCAATTGGAAATCCCGAAAAGTGAACATCTCAGTGGTGGATCATAGTACTGGGCTAAGGTGGTAATTGCTGATGTTTGAACTTCCACCTCTATCAGGCTCAACAAATTCCCATACTCCCGCCTGAATGCATCCTTTTGGGTAGTATTCATTTTCTCCACCAGTTCTCTCAAACCATCCATATTACCTTCCTCTGCTTCGATGTCTATCCTTCCCTTCAAAATGCCTGAACTTGAACCCCACTTGACTTCAAACCTCATGTTAATTTCCATTTTATCTCGAAGGTTTAGTCACAAATTTATAATTTCCTAACTAGAACCAATGACAAGACCATAAAACGCATGAGAAAGAGGAAGAAAGAAAGGAAAAAACAAAAAAAAAATGGTGACATTTACAAGGTGTTAAATTTTATTAGACAAAAGTCAGGATTACAAGGCTGCACACATCTCCCTTTGTGCCCTAAATAAAGGTTCGGCGCTTCAGATTGGGGTCAAGTATATGCAACCTCACAAGGATAGTCTCTTGAACCTAGAGGTCGATGGTCACTAGAGCTATGGCCCCCTTCANAGCATCTNCACAACAGTCGAGTAATCAACTAGATGAGGAGACACAAGTGAAGAGCACAAAATTTAGCTGGAGTTCTCACGATAGCCAGATAGGAAGTACATCCCAGAGTGACACCGCTACACAACTCCTCTAATTCTAAGTTACGCTTAGACCCGGGTATAGGGCCCCACTCAATAGATGCACAAAGTGTGTGTGTGTGAAGGGAGAAGAGAATGCACCCAAAACCTCACCTGCAAAACAACCAGAAAAATTCCCAGGCAGATATAAACATGTTTTCTACCCTAGGGTTCCATATCAGGACAATTCACACGCAATTATTTCAAAAATCAAACATGGATAAAGAAAAGGGGAAGAAAAGCACAAAAAAACCACATCGAATTCGCATATCTAATTAAATGGCCTGACTCTCAAAGTCCCCAGTGGAGTCGCCATCTGTCGCAACCGGAAAATTGCAACGGGACGACGATCCAAAAAAAGAAAACAATTTTGAAAAGAGATTTGGAGTCGCCACCATAGTTTATTCTGGAAAACTACGGAAAAACCGTAAAATGATAAGGCAAGGTCTACAAAACCAAATTCTGGTTTCGGAAGTCGGTTACGTGTGGGGAAGGTGTTAGCACCCCCAC
>NW_014541837.1:1499392-1524396 GCF_000741045.1 Vigna radiata var. radiata
GTCTTAGCACGAGGACGATGCGTGCGATCACACACGTGCTTAAACCTTTAAAACATTTTTGATAATTTTATGAAAGGGGAAAATGTCTTAGCACGAGGACGATGCATGCGATCACACACGTGCTTAAAGCTTTAAAACATATTTTTGGTTTTTAATATTTGCTTAAAAGTAGATAAAAGAAAATAAATAGATAAATAACTAAATGAAAACAAAAAGTAGAAATAAAATAAACTAAAAAAATTCAGTGATAAAAATAATAATAATAATAAATGTAAAAGGTGTGGTAGTGCTTAGACAATAAGAGGGGTGTTCAAACCAAACTATTTTTTTCCTTTATAAACAGATTGGGCCTAAGCCCAGAGGAGAAGGGGGTGAGACTTAGCAGAAATGGGGGTGCGCAGGGAAAGAAAGGGTTTTTAGACAGATTGGACTTGAGCCCAAAGAGAGTGGGGGTGTGAGAGCTAAAGCAGGGGGTGGGTCTGGGAATATTATTCCTTTTTATTTTAAAGCAAGGGAAAGGGAATGGATCTGGCCCGAGAAGCCTGGCCCAAGGTTGTTCAGCAGAAGCAATTAGGGGTTCACTCCTTATTCTATCATTTGCATCCAATACCAAGAGACCCAAGTCTCTCTCTGAATGGAAAACCTTAAGAGGTCTTCATCTTCACCACCCACGCACTCTGCCGCCTCAGCCCAAGGCGTCACCGGCGACGCCAAACGCCGTCGGAGTCACCGTCGGAGCCACCGTCGGCCGTAGCATCGAAACCCTCTTTTGCTCTTCCTGTGCACGAAGGAAAACGACCCTGGGACGCGTGCTCCTCGTCGCCGGCGAGACCAGGACCGTTAGACGTCACCGTCGTTCACCGACGGTGGCGTTTCCAGCCAAGACGCCGGATCTTCTCTTACTAGGCAACTTTTCATAGACCCTTTTGATGCTCTTATCTTCTGTTCCCGCTGGAAACAAAGCCCCGAGCTTCGGAGTATTGAAACCCCCAGTCTCCGTCTTTGGGTTACAGATGAAATTGGATGAAAATGCCCTCTCCTGTATTCTTCAAAGACTCAAGAAATCAAAACAAACACTAAGGTAATGATCTGATTTTGGTTGTTGGCTTCATTTGACGCGAGTGAAGGGCGTTCTGAATGGAACACGCAATGATGTTCTCTGTGTGAGTTTTTCTGGTGGTGTTATGCGTGTTGGCTTTGTTAAAAAGAAGAGGGTTTCAATGTGTGTTTTTTATTGTGCGTGTTGAAGAGGCTTGGATATAGTGGTGGATGAAGACGTGAGAGTGCCCGCTGGTTTAGGTATTATGCGTGAGTTGGGATGAAGGTTCTAATGGGTGAATGGGGTGGTTCTGGTAAAGATGAAGATAATTGTTCTGTCGTCTGTTGTGATTGTGGTTGAAGATTATGAGAAGTTAGTTTATGGCTATTTGGTATTTCTTTAGTAGGGGAAATTTGGGATAGGAAGATGATGGATCTGTCGTGAATGGGTTAGGCTTTACTCTCGCAGGAAGATGGCCTTAGCGGTTTGGATGGTATGAGTAAAAGTTGATGATGGTGATGGGATTGAAGAGTGGTGAAGATTCATACACAAGCATAGCAATAGCAAGTATAAAACGCAATAACAAGCATAAATTGTCGTCCATAATACAACAAACTTACTCTATTATACATACGAATATGAATAAGCGATGAAGTTGCTTACCTCTCGGAGCTCATGTGCTATTGCCTAGCGTCTTCGGTGGCTTTTATGTCGGCATTTTTGCTCTTCCTGTAACTCATTTTCTTCAAATGAAGCACCACTTCTTTTTCTTTTCTTTGTGGTATTGGACACCAAGCTCTGGCAGTGATAGTGATTGATATGGTGAGGATGAACCGATAGGTGGAAGCTAGCAGATCAAGTTGAAGTTGGGTGGGAGAGAAAAATGGTTGTTCTGATGATTCTACTGAGTGAGTAAATTGGAGAAGAGAATCCTCTCAGGGGTGATGGTGTGTGTGAGAGACAATGGTGTTGCCCCTTGTTTTGGATTGTGAGTATTGGATGAGAATAACACTCTTACTCTGATAATATTAGCTCTTGTAGTCTTCTTGTGCTTTTTTTCTATTCTCTGTTGTGACTTTGTGCTCTTGTTCTCTTGGTGAATGAATAATGCTCTCCCCCCATTGATTTTTCTCCTTTTTTTTTTTGAACCTTGCGTGAGGACTTAAAAGACAGCCTCCTGACACTCGCTTCATCCCCTATTGCCAGCATTGGTTCTTACCGCAACTGGCTAAAGCTATTGCTTCTTACTGCAGCATAGGTCTGAGCCAAAGATTTTCACCAAAACACTGATAGATGCTTCAACACGGAGGAGATATGAATCTGAATCCAAAATCAGGTCTTGTCCAATATGAAATATCCATCGCGGTACAATTTTGTCCATCATTAAAGCCATCCTTGATTAAAGCAAACTTGTTCAGCCATCATTTTTCTCTTGCATAATTGTTGATCTGTATACAACTTTTGTTTGTACACGGTGTATTTTGGCTTGTTTACTTTGAACACCTTGTTGGAGAGGATCAATCTTGTATGTTAATAATGTTAAGCTGTGATATATTACAGGAGAGCTTAATTTGTACCTGTGTGACAGAGAGTCGGGAGAAGCACCGTCTGCAATTCCGCTTCCTTCTTTTTTTTTCTTTATCTCTTTTGTTTTTGGACTTTTTTTTTTTGTTTTTGTTAACATAACAACAAGGTTCAACTAAATAAAAAGAAACTAACGTAAAAAAAAATAAAAATAAAAATGAGATAACTCTAAATAACAAAAAAATAAAAATAAAATGAAAACTAATAAAAAAAACGAAATTAAATAATACAAAACAAAATTAAAACGATTAAAAGACATAAAATATAATAAAGTGAAAAACAAACATATGTTATTTAGCCCGGACGAAATTGGGTATTGACACTTGGCAACCTATGAAGTGTGCTGTGATAGGCTTGATATCCTGTGAAGAGTGCTGGTTACACGTTGAGGATTGTTCGACGTGGGTTCAGATTGCAGAAGAGGGGATTTTTGCTACAATTCTAGTTTTGTGTGTGCAACTATATTTGGTTTTGGGTTAGAGAGGAGATTTATATTTTTGCGTGGTGCTTCTATAAATTCCTTGTTGTAAAAATCGCAACCATTATAATGCATTTGCTTCCAAGATTGGAAGGACACTGGACGTAGGCATTGTTGGCCGAACTAGTATAAAAACCAGTGTTTGATTTTCTCTATCCGTGCACTCTTTATTTCAGTCGACTTTAATTGTTTTACAGTCAACTACGTTTTTCCGCTGCATTGAAATTTTCATTACTTGAATTTCATGGAAAGATCAAAAGCTTTGAATTTTCATACCAAGATTGCGAAAAGATTTTGATTTTGAACTAACACCAATTCNCCCCCCCCCCCCCTCTTGGTGTAAAACGAAGCCAACCTGATTCCTAACAATTGGCACCAGAGCTGGTTTTCATAAAATATTTGAAAATTCACTCGACTCTGTTTTAATTCTTTCGACTATGAAACCTGGGGATAGCTTCAAATTTTCAAACTTTTGGTGAAGGTGCTTCAACAAACAGACCACCTCTGTTTGCTGGTGAAAACTATCCTTTTTGGAAAATTCGCATGCAGATCTTTCTTGAATCGCAAGATAAAGGAATTTTGGGTGCCACTATAAATGGTCCATATGTGCCTACAAAAACTGTTGATAGTGAAACTGTTTTAAAACCTTTTACTGAGTGGACTGTTGATGAAAATAGAAAAGCTCAGTATGATGTCAAAGCTAGAAATATTATTGCCTCTACACTAACAATTGATGAATTTTTCAGGATATCCCAATGCAAGTCTGCAAAGGAAATGTGGGATGTTCTAGAGGTAACACATGAAGGCACAAATGAAGTCAAGAGAGCCAGGAAGAATTCTTTGATACAAGAATATGAGTTGTTTAGAATGAAAGCTGGTGAGAACATTTATGATGTCCAAAAACGGTTTACTCATATTGTAAATCACCTGATGGCTCTTGGCAAAGCCTCTGATAAAGAAGAGATCAACATCAAGATTCTGAAAAGTCTGAATAGGAATTGGCAACCAAAAGTCACTGCAATCTCTAAATCCAAAGATCTTACAACTATGAATATGACTACCTTGTTTAGCAAGCTACGTGAACATGAGTTAGAACTTGGTAGACTGAAGGATGAGGAGGAGATTGAAGAAAAGAAGTGCATTGCTCCGAAGGCTGCAAGCAATAATCTCACAGAAGCAGAGATGGACGACAAAGAGCTAATGACCTTGATGGTAAGAAAATTTAGTCTACTTATGCAAAATGATAGTCAATTGTCTAACCATGAAGGTCAAAGCAAGAAGAAGAGCTTCAACACAAACACTGTCCAGTGCTATGGATGTGGCAAAGAAGGTCACATCAAGCCTGACTGTCCTGAATTATAGCCAAAGTAGAAAGGGTAGAAAAATTTTCCTCAAAGCAGAAATATGAGAAAGAAAGGAGCCTACATTGCTTGGGAAAATTCAGATTCTGAAAAGTCAATTGATGAGGAT
Source organism: Vigna radiata var. radiata (assembly GCF_000741045.1). Lineage (NCBI taxonomy): Eukaryota > Viridiplantae > Streptophyta > Magnoliopsida > Fabales > Fabaceae > Vigna > Vigna radiata. The sequence goes on from NW_014541837.1 coordinate 1,503,964, forward strand.
TCTGATCAAGAGGAGGAATCAAATTTTTGTTATATGACTGGTGTAACATGGGACGATTATGACAGTGATGCAGACATATCAAATGAGCCTGTAGAAGTCAAATATGATATGCTTTAAGATGCTTTCAAAGAATTACATACTGAGGCCATGCAACTACAGTACAAGGTAAATCGACTGAGCTATGAAAGAAGAGATTTTGAAAATAGAATTAAAGACCTTGTTACTGAAAATGAAAGATTAGAAACGAAATTGAATGAAACCTTATTATCTGCTAAGAATACTGAAATTAAAACTGTTACTGTTGAAAAAGCTTGTGAAAATTGTCCTATGCATGTTGAAAAGATTGATTACTTGACTAGCAAGCTAGCTAAGTTTTCTCAAGCTAGTGACAATTTAGATGTTGTATTGAATTCCTCTAGCAGAATTAATAACAGGCAAGGAATTGTATTTAAAGGTTACTCTAACAGAACCAATACTAGAAAGCTTAATGAATTGAGAAAACCTGCTAGAAATGCATGTTTTTACTGCAGATGTGTTGGTCACACTGTTAGAAATTGTTATTATAGACATGTTGTTGTTCCTCAAGGATTATGTGTATGGATTCCAAAGGAACATGTGACAAAAACTGACAATCACAGACCCGAAGTTAAATGGGTACCAGTAACCAAAACTTAATTGTTTTGCAGGTTATGCAACTAATGCAGAATTGTTCTCAAGGATAAATCAACTATGGAACATTTCAAAAACCTTGAGTGTCTACAAATGGTAAATTTGTATTTGCCTACTGCATCATGCATATATTGATTGATTGTTGCTGTATGATTGTTTGCATTGAGTGCTTAATTGTTTGATTGATTGAATCTTGATGAAAAGTTTTTTTTGGTCCCAGTTGACTCCAATATTAATTCAATCGACTGTGATATTTGAATATTTGAAATGCTTTACTTTTAAATGTTAAAGATTAACTTAGGGTTTAAGCAAAACTCTTGGCGTGTTTTTCAGCTATAAATGAATGAAATAGTCTGAGATAATCACATACAATCTTGCAAACAAACCTTTATTCTGATTCTGGTGAAATCCATTCCTTCTCATTGCTCAAATGGCTGCATCATCATCAAGACCAGGAAAACGTCCAATGTCTGCAAGAAAAGAGGCTGACCCTTTTGGATGGTTCAACGATGATGATTAGAGAACTGACTTCATTTGTAGATGGGGGTTCAAAGAAGTTCTGAGGCATAAATGCGCAAACACTGCATTTTATAGAAAAAAGGGTTTCAGGTTTCAGGAATGGTTGATCAGAGAAAATCTTGCAAACTTTGTGGAACTACAAGGTGAATGTTATCCTAACTTAGTCAAGGTGTTCTACTGCAACCTCAAGAGGGAAGGAAACAATCTGACATCAATGGTAAAGGGAACTGGCATTGTTATAAATAATACTACTTGGGAAAAGATTGCTGGACTACAAACCAAGGGTTCATATTCCCATCATGGTATTACATGATATGACAACAAAGGATTATACGACACCATGCTAAGGAAACCTGTCTCCTCAAAGCATTTTGGTGATTTCAGCATCAGGAATCTTCAAATGGATGAGTGTCTATGTGCCTATTTCATGACATGGATATTACTTCCTAAAGAAGATGATCACTCAATACTGAAAGATGAAGATATATATTTAATCTCTGCTCTATCGCCTGGAATTCAATCAAATTGGGCATTTATCATTCGTGATCACATGATGAAGTTAACTAAAGGCCATGGATTATGTCTACCTTATGGAGTGCTCATCAGCAAGATACTGAAGCTACAGATGTAGACACAACAAATGAAAGAGTAATTCACTTTAGAAAATGCAATGAAATGGAAACTCAATTTCTGAACTCTGTTGGAATTATCAAGCTGAGAGATGAATGGATAATGATAGATGAAATTCCATCTACCAATGAAATGGATCCTCTAAAAGTTGATACCACAGGATATAAATTTCATCCGTTAAGCAAGTTTGAAAGTCATGTGGATCGAAGATTTGATCGGTTGGAGAACAAACTAAATATGATGCAAAAATCCTTATCTGATCTTCACAAGAAAATGGACTATGCCCTCATGATAAAATTTTTTGAAGAATCCTCTATTGGTGACACAGACAGTGGAGCAAACAGTGCTAACAAGAAAATTGAAGACTCATCTGAATCAGAATAGTGTTGTGTTATGGAAAAATTGTGTTTTGTGTCCTAGACTAGGTCATTTCATTTTGTAAAATGGCGTATAAAGCCATCTTGTGTCGCCTTCTTCGTTTGTTTATATTTCCTTGCTATCCTTATCAATGTAATATCTTTCTATCAAGGAAATAATATGAGTAGTTTGAATCAATCGATTACTTAAACTGTTGAATAATATCTGATACTCTGTTTGGTTGATTCGACTGTGCTATGTTTGAAGTCAATTGTGCTATAACTGTCATGCATTTTTATAGATTGACTTTTGTTATGAATTGTTTCTTTTCTTGCTTAACCACTATACTTGATCTGGAAAAGGTTTTTGAAAGGTTTTGCAGGAAAGACATTGCTTTGGACATATAATTTGAAGTTCAACATTTGGAAAAGCAATGCATTCGACTGATGATTTAAAGCATTCGACTACGTCCAAACTGGGTTAACAATTCCAATTTTGGAATTTTATTCTATCCTTACTGACTGCTTTAATCATTACTAATATGATATTATCTCTGTGCTTTGCATGATTTGATATCTAAATTGAGATAATATTGTGAGATTGTTGATATTTGTGTCATTGCATATATAAGTGATTGAATTGTGTACCAATGATACAAATCTATGCTTAAACTAGTAATTAACTTGTGATATTCTGCATTGTGCACACAAAATGTTTTTAAAATTCATGCATAATGACAGGGGGAGTATCACTTCTTTACACATTGTTTCATCACACACCTATTTTTCAGGGGGAGTTTACATTTTCATTTGTGATGAACTTGTGATTTTGAGAGCATCATTGTTATTTTGGAACTACATATCTGTTTGATGCTTCTCTGTGTTTCCAAACTGCATAAATATCAAAGCATTCCTTTTTTGTTAATGCACAAAGGGGGAGAGTTTTAATGAGTGTATGAGAGCAAGTCTATATGGGGAGAACTGTTGTATCATACTTATCTGCTTGGTGATATTTTTGTTGTATATGCAGAGTAAATGAATTGTCTTTGTTGATTTTGCTATTTGTTTTTACTCTGTCATATGTGGAATTGTGCAAACATGGTTGAGTTATTAATCATGGTTGTGCATCATCAAAAAAGGGGGAGATTGTTGAGATTGTTTACAACAAAAACTCTATATCAAACTGCTTTTTTACATTGACAACACACTACTTAATAACAGTACAAATGTTCCAAGTTTACATGTTCAGTCGTATAACAAACGAGATTGAACAATGCTTTTGTTGAACATGTTTTGTTGATTTGCAATGTGTGTTCCTATGAATGATTGTGTTATATGTTTGGAACATGCTTGTATTGAAATGTGTGATAAAATGATTTTGATTACTTCTGCACATTTCTGAAGAAAAAGCTCACAAGCACTTTTATGAACTTATATTTGTAGTGACAAAGGTCTAGTTCAGTCGAATACACTGGTAATGGATTCGACTATGCTAAAATCTTTGTACAGATTTTGTGAACATGTGCTTGATGAGATTTTGAGATGAAAAGAATTTTATTTTTTTTTTCATGTGACAATCGACAGTGTGGAACATCTATTCGACTATGTTGCTGTTATTTTTGGAATTCTATTATGCCTACTTGCTCCAACGGCTAAATTTTCAAAAGTTAGTTAGGATTGACTGACTGGGTCAACTGTCACGAATGTGCATTGATTTGGTTGACTGAGTAGCCTTTGTGTTGACTGTCTGTTATAACTGTTTTAATACAGTCTACTGGATTAGAGGGCAATTCGACTGAGAATGACAGGAAAACTATAAATAGAACAAAACACGATTTGTTATGAGACTTTTTTAATCAAAACATTTTCATTGTCCTGTTTCAGAGAAAGTTCTCAATTTTGGAAGCTCTAAGAAGTCTCCAAGAAGACAGTGGTGATCTTTCTTGAGAGAGATTCAGATTGAGGAGTCAATTAAGCATACTAGTTGATCAACATCTGCACAAAGAAGGTGCTTATGGTTTGATCTTGAAGGCTTGGCATCCTGTGAAGACTGTTGTATTTGACTGAAGGCTTGGCAACTTGTGAAGTCTGCTGGGATAGGCTTGCCAACCTGTGAAGCGTGTTGTGATAGGCTTGGCATCCTGTGAAGAGTGCTGGTTACACGTTGAGGATTGTTCCATGGGTTCAAACTGTAGAAGAGGGTATTCTTGCTGCAATTCTGGTTTTGTGTGTGCAGCTATATTTGGTTTTGGATTAGAGAGGAGATTTATATTTTTGGGTGGTGCTTTTATAAATTCCTTGTTGTAAAAACTGCAACCATTATAGTGCATTTGCTTCCAAGATTGGAAGGACACTGGATGAAGGCATTGTTGGCCGAACCAGTAGAAAAACCAATGTTTGATTTTCTCTACCCCTGCACTCTTTATTTCAGTCGACTTTAATTGTTTTGCAGTCAACTACATTTTTTCGCTGCATTGAAATTTCCATTACTTGCATTTCAAGGAAAGATCAAAAGCTTTGAATTTTCAAACCAAGATTGCGAAAAGATTTTAATTTTGAACTAACACCAATTCACCCCCCCCCCTCTTGGTGTAAAACGAAGCCAACCTGATTCCTAACATCATGGTTGTCGTAAGAGGGAGTAAAATGGTTGGCCGAACAGTTAGGGGGGTGATGGTCCTCTCCTTCCACCGTTCGGGTTGGTGTGTTGGGATCGCTGTTGATTTCGACTTCCACCGTTTTCATTCTCTCGATTTGAGGCAGACTGCTCGGAATGGACTTGTTCCGCCCTTAGCGCCGTAATCTCCTCTGCGTGCTTCCGTTGCATCTCTTGATGTGCTTGTGCCTGCCCTTGTATGGTTCTTGCTTGTGCCTGTATCTGTTCTTGCATCTGCATTATCAAATCTCTAGTATTTTGCTCCTCGTCCATGCTTCTTGTGGTCACCATTTGGGCTTCTTCGGCTTGCTTTCGGGTCCTACAGTGGGCGCCAAAATGTTTCGGTAGATATTTTGTGGGACCGAGATACTAACCTTTTCTGACGTGTCCTCCTTGCTTGCGAACGCCTGGGTAGTCTGAGCCGCTCACCTTCCTTCAACTTTGACCTCTCAGTTGCCTTTAGTCTGGGCTGCTCGGTAGACTTCTTGACCAGAAGGGGGGAGGTACCTGCAAAAGGTACTCCGACGCTCAAGTTAGGAGCGGTTTTGGGAATTGTGTATCACAGTTGTATGTTTGAGTTGGATCAAACGTTAGTAGGATGTAGTTGAGTGAGTAGAATGTACTTGGCTTGTGGCCCTAACTCTCTATTTATAATTTGTCTCATAAACCTTAAACTGACACCAGCCCAATAAAATATAACAAACTTACCTGAAAATCTGATTAGTTGTTAAATATCTTTAAATATATATTCTTGATTATTCTTTGATTATTTTATCTTCTGCTTATTAATATCTTTAATAAAATATTCTTGATTATTTTATATCTTTAATAAGATAAATCTTTAACCGTTCGGTCTTGATATCATACTGTACATTAATGAATTAGGATGAAATGAGCCATTTATTCAACCAAATAAAATTATAGAGATTTCCATTCCATGCCACAAACTTTTATTTTTCACAAACTTACTTTTTCCTCCAACATCTTTCCAAGAAGGAATTAAGTGTTTATTCTCAAAAAGAAATTCTCTTTGAAAAACAACAATCGAATCTAATGTCATATGAAAAAGAAATACTATACAAAATAAGTTATGATAATTTGATTTTTTAATAGATAAAATTCAATTAGATACATATTTAAATTCCCTTTTTTGTGTATACTTTTGTTTTTTCACTCAAGTTACCGTTTTATTTAAATTTAACTGATTTTTAAATTTTATTGTTTTTAAATTTAACTCTTTTCTAAATTAAATAAAAAAATCATGTACTAAATAAATAAAAAATATCAACAATTAAATTGTAAAGTAATTTATATTTATTTTTATAATTATAATTTTATTATTTTCTGATATAAAAAAGTGAACACGTAACATATATAACTTTTTATTGAAAAAAAATTCAATTCTTTTTGAGTAACTTTTACTAAATGCTATACTTAAGTAGACTTTTGAATTTGATAATACTTTATCAGTGATCTCAAACTTTGTAATTGTTATTTTATAAAAAAAAAAACTGATATTCTTTTTATACAAAAATTACTTGTTACTGACATAACTTAATTTATAGTTATTTAAATCTGCTTTTTTATTCTAATAATATTCGAAATCAAATCAATAGAAAATAAATGTATTATATTTTACTACATATATATGAAATATATGGTATTAATAGGTTAGATTGTTTAACGTTTTACAAATATACGTTATTAACAATTGATTATTGGGTTTGATTCTCTAAAAATATACAACGATAATGATTAATCAATGTGTTTGACTACCACAAGCCCTATAAATATACGATTGATGTTCATATAAAACAACATTAATCTATCCTAATAAACTAGAGACATATTTATGAAACATATCTGACTTCAGCGTTAGGGTGTCTTCTACATCAACAACCCATCGGAGTGGATTCCGTTCTCGGATAGGATTGGACGATCGAAAGAGAGCAAAGCAAGGAAGGACGACTAACCCTAGGATAATTTCAACTGAAACATTTGGCGCCAACCGTGGAGCCAAGTAACATCCCCATGAAACTACGAGGAACCAGACGTGCGCTTGGTCTCGACATCGTTACTTCGGATCAATACCGGGTTTTGCAACAAGAGAAAAAAAAATCCATAATAATTTCTAAAGACACGTCTTTTGTTTTGAGAACTTTAAGGTAACCATTAGAGGTTTACGAGGCAAAGTTCAACCTTAGTGCTTAGTAAATTGGACCACCAAAGTTCAACCTTATTAGGTTCTAATGGCTTCTCATTATAAAAATAAAATAATGAATATTTTATTTAACGCATATTTTTGTGAGTAAAAATATCCTACACAGGAAGGTTCAATCCTTACCACTTGGTAAGTTGGACAACCAAAGTTCAATCTTATCAGATTCTAATGACTTCTCATTATAAAAATAAAATATTAAATATTTTATTTAACGCATACTTTTGTGAGTAAAACTATCCTGCACAGGAAGGTTCAATCCCTTACCGCTTGGTCAGTTGGACCACCAAAGTTCAACCTTGTCAGTTTCTAATCGCTTCTCATTATAAAGAATTTATTTTATTTTGTTTAACGTATATTTTTCATGAGTGAAATTTTCTTACACAGGAAAAAGTTCCAAAGAAAACTCGTCGCGTCTACCATTCAACATAGGAAAAAGTTCTAAAAAAGAACTCCTATCAGTCGCCGCTCAACCTAGAGAAAAAGTTCTAAATAGAACTTCTAATGCCTCTGCTTAGCATAGGAAAAAGTTCTAAAAAAGAACACCTATCATTCGTTGCTTAGCCTAGAGAAAAAGTTCTAAAAGGAACTTCTAGTGCCTTTGATCAACATAGGAAAAGTTCTAAAAAAAGAACTCCTATTAGTCGCCGCTTGGCCTAGAGAAAAGGATCCAAATAGAACTTCTAATGCCCCTACTCTACATTGTTTGGCTGCCACAAGCCCTATAAATAATACGATTGATGTTCAGGTAAAACAACATTGATTTATCCTAATAAAATAGAGACCTCTTTATGAAACATATCTGACTTGAGTGTTATAGTGTCTTCTACAGGTCAACAATCCATCGGAGTGAATTGCGTTCTTGGATAGGATTGGACGACCGACCCTCGGACAATTTCAACTGAAACAATATGATTCTTTGATCCTAAATTTTTAGGACTCCACAGTTACATTAAGTATATATTTAGGTTTAATAATTTTCGAGGTCCCTAATTTTGCTGAGAAGTCTCAATTATGTTCTCATATTTTTTTTTCTCAATTGGGTCCCTATTTTTAAAAAAATAATACAATTAGGTCCTTGCCATTAGTTCCATAGTAACACGTTAAAGGAGGTGTCACGTGTCAGTTCATGTTTTTTTTTTTTGAATTTTTGAATTATTTTTATTTTATTTTTTTTTTAATTTTATAAAAATAGAAATGTCATGTATGAAACTTATATTGTGCCACATGACAATGATAGTGTGACATGACACTAACAACCACTGTCAGGCCACATGTCATTGCATTAGTCTCAATTTGATCCTTGTATTTTTATTTTGTCTCAATTTATTCGTAATTTTAAAAATTAAACAATTTTGTCTCTCTTCAAATTCAAAGAAAATTTAATTTGTATATAAATCTTAACAAATATTTTTATTAAAATTGATATTTATATTAAATATTTTTAACAAGATTAAGTTTGTTTCTATTTTTATTTAATTAATTATATAAATGTTAATTTTGTCCTTTAAATATACCTATAAGAATTAAAAAAAAATTGTGACATAACATGGTGGTGTAAATTTTCGAAATGATTTAGATCATTGAACAAATTATTAATATGAAATTTCATTTTTTTTAAATAAAAAATTAGAAAAAAATTTCATGAAAACGGTTATTAAAGATAGTTTCTTCTTTCATGATCTTTGATGGAAACTTTTTCCACGAAAATTTACATCAACATATGTTATGTGATTTTTTTAAACCCTTATAGATGTATTTAAGTAACACTATGTATTATTACACTATTAAATCATTTTATTACTAATTAATTATGCATAATTATTCTAAAGAAGGTCGTTACCATGGATCCGAAAAAGATGTTTGTGAGCCAATTTTATATCTCAGACAAGCAACCTAAAGTCCTGCATTGGAGAGATTTTTTTTTTTTTTACCTTTGCACAATATTCTCAACTTCCTCTTCTTTTCTGACATACCTTGGATTTTAGGCCGTGAGTCACTGTTGCTCTCTTTTACACAGTCAAAGACATGATTATGATTTAAAGGGGAAAATAATTCCTGTCTGAACTTTCCAAAAACATGGATATCTTCCTTGAGTATTCTTCTCTTCCACCATTTTTTGATCGTAACACTTGGTTGCGCTTTAAATCTGATATGCACCCTTCTTTTTACTAGAGCTTGGAAAAAGTGGACAACCACAAAGGTTGAGTAGGAGAACAATGAAGACTATGACTCAACTTTGGGTGACCTTCTTACTTTTCAGCATTCTTTCAAATTTACATGTATCTGGAATTATCTTTGACAAAGAATAATTGCTATATTGTGTCATGAGAAGTTATATGATGGATATTGCAGAAATTATTGAAGAGATATTTAAAATAGTCCTTTCACAAATCACAATCAGAGGAACAAGAAGACCATTAAACTCCTACTCCTGATGTAAAAGTTGAATCTGCCAGCCGCTAAGCCACAAATGACTACGTGTGAACCAACCAAGTGACGTGAACAACCAAAAACAATGTAAGTTTTGAGTGACCTTCACAGCTTGCAAAGTACCATACTAAATTTTATGCTAAGTCTCTTATTTAAGTTGAAACACGAGAGGCATGGAAAGGATCAGGACACATTTAAAATTCTAAGCCGAGGGCTAAAAGGCCAACCTGGAAAAATATTGATATATCATTTATTGCACCCTAGTATTATACTACCATTTAATTTTATTATTGCATGATGTTAGGATCATAGGAGTTTTGTTTGATTATTACTCTCTATGTAGTGTTGTAAATCTTGTATTGCAAAAGATTTTTCCTCCGTAGTTTATGGGTGCTGAAGAATCGGATGATGCAGATATTATGGAATGGCTTTGACCACGTGCACTGTAACCTCATAAAGTATTGTCTGCAAGTTAGTGGCTGCCAACGTTTATTATTATATTGCAAAATAATAAAAACGTTGCAACGTTTATTTTTTCTTTGCTGCAACGATTAAAAGCTACTTTTGAAGGTTCGGGATTTATCCACAAACGCAAGGCACGGGATTTTTCCCGTTACATTTGGGCCTTAGGCCAATTTTCCTCACTCTATAAATAGAGTGGCTTTGCTTATTCCAAAACACAGACTTACACATTTCTCTTTTTTTCATTCTCTCATTTTCCTTTTGTTCTCTTCTTTCTTTTATCTCTTAAAATGTTCTGGGTATTTTATTTTTTCTCTGTAAGAGATCCTTGCTAGTTCTCAGATCCTCAGAAATTTCTGAGAAGTTCCTGTTTTATCTTGGGGGTTTGTGCAATACACCGCGGATAAGTCCTTAAGGATAGTGACTCTACACACCTCAGAAAATTTTGTTCGAGATTCTGTCAACTTTCATACAACAATCTTAAGGACTTATGCTGACAACAACAACAAATCAACCCCGGAGAATCAGAATACTGTTTCCAGAACTCAGACGGTCTTCGCCAAACCATTCCCGGATGTATCAAAAATTGAAGTCTTCTCTGGTCAGAATTTTCGGCGCTGGCAAGAACGTGTGTCAACACTGTTAGACATGTACGGATTCGCCTTTGCTCTTTCGTCTGCAAAACCTGACTCCAGTCTCCCTCCAAATTCAAAACAAGTTGAAGATTGGGTTCATGCAAATAAGGTATGTCGTCATACTTTACTTAGTGCACTTTCTAATGATTTGTTTGATGTATATTGTTCCTATAAGGAGGCGAAAGGCATTTGGGATTCGTTGATTCTCAAATACACTGCTGAAGATGTAGTCAGACAAGGGTTCATTATTGGGAATTATTATCGTTGGGAAATGGTTGAAGATAAGGACATAAAGTTGCAAATCAATGAGTACCACAAGCTGCTCGAAGATATCAAAGCGGAGAACGTTCTTCTACTAGATGAATTTGTCTCACAGCTTCTGATCAAGAAATTGTCGCCTTCCTGGACTGATTACAAGCAACAACTGAAACATAGAAATGTCCCTTTCGGAGCTGATCACTCACATAATCGTTGAAGATACCAACAGGAAAGAATGTGCTACTGCAAAGGCCAAAGCTTTGTCTGCAAAAGCAAACGTGATAGAAGACAAACCTGCTCCAAAAAGGTACGAACATAAACCTGATCACAATAAGAAAAATTATTTTCGAAAATCTCGTCCCAATGGATCTAACCCCACCTTTAAGAAGAAAGGATATTGTTTCGTATGTGGGAAGTCAGGCTATCATGCATCGCAGCGCAGGTGCAAAGCAAGAAACGACAATCCTCCTAGGGCCAATATAGCCGAAGGAGATGATATTATTGTTGCGGTCGTTTCTCAAGTAAACCTGATGACCAATGTGAGCAAGTGGGTGGTAGACTCTGGTGCTACCAGGCATATCTGTGCAAACATATGTGTCTTTATCTCTTACACTAGTGTAGGGGATGGAGAAGAACATGTCTACCTCGATGATTCTAGGACCACTCCTGTTCTGGGAAAAGGGAAACTTCTTCTCAAACTCACATCTGGAAAGACTCAGACCTTGAGTGATGTGCCACATGTGCCATCAATCAGAGTTAATTTAATCTCTGTGGCACTACTAGGAAAAGTGGGGGTTAAAGTGTCATTCGAGTCTGACAAGATTGTAATGACAAAGAATAATGTTTTTTTGGGGAAGGGATATTGTGATCAAGGTCTCTTTGTACTTAACATTTCTGAAAATATTAATAAATCGTCTTCTTCTGCTTATATTGATGATTCGTATGATTTATGGCATGCTAGATTAGGACATTTGAATTCTTCCTATGTTATGAAATTGCAACAGCTAGGATTAATTAATATGCATGATAAACAAAGTAGTAAATGTGATATATGTGTAGAATCTAAATTAACAAAGAAGACATGTTTTTCCGTAGAACGCCAAACTGAATTGTTAGGGCTAATTCATACTGATCTAGCTGATTTAAAACAAACCATGTCTAGAGGAGGTAAAAATTATTTTATGACCTTTATAGATGATTATTCTAGATACACCAAAGTTTACTTAATCAAACATAAAGATGAAGCTTTTGATGTGTTTCTAACCTATAAAGCAGAAGTAGAAAATCAATTAATTAAGAAAATTAAGAGGATTAGATCAGATAAAGGTGGTGAATATGTTCTGTTTAATGACTATTGTGTTAAAGAAGGTATCATCCATGAAGTAACCCCACCATATTCACCCGAGTCTAATGGAGTAGCTGAGAGAAAGAATAGAACTCTTAAGGACATGATGAATGCGATGCTTATTAGTTATAGTGCACCTGATAACCTTTGGGGAGACAAATGGATGTTAGCCTTAATAGCAATCCATAAGCTAGTGATACATCAAATGGATGTTAAAACTGCCTTTTTGAATGGTAATTTAGAGGAGGAAATTTATATGACTCAACCTGAAGGGTGTGTTGTATCTGGTCAAGAGAATAAAGTATGCAAACTTTTAAAATCTTTGTATGGATTGAAATAAGCACCTAAACAGTGGCATGAAAAACTTGATAATGTATTGCTATGTGATGGCTTTTCACCTAATGATGCTGATAAATGCGTGTATTCTAAATTTGAAAATGATGATTGTGTCATTATATGTTTGTATGTGGATGACATGTTAATATTTGGTACATGCAATGAAATTGTTGCTAGAACTAAACTGTTTCTAGGATCGAATTTTGAAATGAAAGACATGGGTGAAGCCAATGTAATTTTAGGTGTTAGAATCATAAGGAAGGGAGACAGTATTTTACTATCCCAAGAACAATACATTGAGAAACTTCTTAAGAAGTTTGGATATTATGATTTCAAACCCGTGAGTATCCCTTACGATGCTAACTCTAAATTAATGAAAAATAGAGGAGAATTGTTATCTCAGCCTCAGTATGCCCAGATAATTGGGAGCTTACTGCACTTGATGAGCTTTTCTAGACCTGATATTGCTTATGCAGTAGGTAGACTGAGTAGGTACACTCAATGTCCAAATCAAGAACATTGGGATGCATTTTCCAGGCTTATGAGATACTTAAGAGGTTCAATGGATTATGCCATTGAATATAGTCAATTTCCCGCTGTCCTAGAAGGGTACAGTGATGCTAACTGGATCTCTGATTCAAATGAGACAAAATCCACTGGTGGTTATGTATTCACACTTGGGGATGGTGCGATTACATGGAGATCAACCAAACAAACAATTATTGCAAGATCAACAATGGAATCTAAGTTTGTCGCTCTTGAGATGGCTGGTAGTGAGGCTGAGTGGTTGAAAAACTTCTTAGCAAATATTCCACTAGGAATGAAACCAACCTCATCGGTTCTATGATTGCCAATCGGCAATAGCTATAGCTAAAAACAAGAATTACAATGGAAAGAATAGACATATCCAATTGAGACACAATTTGGTGAAGCAGCTGCTAAAGAGTGAAATTATTTCCATTAACTATGTGAAGTCAGAACGGAATCTAGTAGATCCTCTGACAAAAACCTTGGGAAGAAATATGATTTTAGAAACATCGAGGGGAATGTGACTTAAGCCACTTGCAAAGAAACAAGTGATGGTAACCCAACCTTTGTGATTAGAGATCCCATGAATAAGGTTCATATGGGTAAAAACAAGTCACTTGTGACACCCGGGCACTGACGAGGGCGGGGAGTGATCGTCGATGCAAGAAGCATGGTGCAGGGGGCACGGACAAGGAGCGGCTCCTGGCAGGCTTCGAGTGGAAGGGGCACATGGACGAATCGAACATACACCAGAATGAGAGGGATCTGGAGACTGTATAGGTATGGGACTATACAGTTGAAGGATAGCTTAAAGGAATTGATTTGGCTACCCATATCACCAAAATGCATTTACTTTTCGGTAGCCTAACCCTTAAGAACTCCATGGTTAAGCGTGCTTAGCCTGGAGTAATTCTGGGATGGGTGACCTTCCGGGAAGTTTTCCCGAAAAGTGTGCGAGTGAGGACAAAACACACTAGAAAGTCTCGTGGTGATTTGTGGGGGCAGTCAACAATCCCTGTAAGTTGCCGGGGCGTTACAGCACTAATTTGATTTTAAATCAAATATGTCCCTTCCTATGGTGTGTGTGTGAAAGTGCTAGACCGTACATCTTTCTTGGTATATCCAGATAGTAGATAGGAACATAAACTGAAACATTCTAGAGCTACAAAGATAGTTATTAAATCGTTAGCGCCGCATAAAAACATTCCTCCTAGAGTAGTTGTTAATATGAATAAGAGAAACTCTGTTATAGCCATTTCTGTACATTCAATGTACTCTACGGATAGAGGAATACATAGAGTTGAACATAGTAAAATAAGAAATTGAAAGATTTCGTTGAAATTGTTCGTTTGGAAATTTCCCGAAAAGGCAATCATAGGTTCTTCTCTCCATCGGAACACTGCATTATTGAGAGGTTAAACTTTGTAATTAATCAAAGTTTTTAATGATTTTCGTGTCCCTTATGGGTGGTGTATGATTTGCAGCATACACTTGATGAAATCACCTATATGAGTGTCAAGTGGGGCCGCTTGCATGAGATCTTGGCATGATTTCTAGAGCACTCATGAATACCGGGCACACGCATGGCCTAGTAAGCGCATCACAACAATAATAGCAAGGATAGTGGGGTTGTACTATGATTGATAAACCTCTAACACACTCAAGTGTCTTTGGTTCATAAAGCTTGCTATACCAAATACACTGTGTGTTATGTTTCTCGATCTAGGTCTGGTTCATATAGCTTGCTATACCAGCTCTGATGCATTACATCTTATAAAAACCCAGGATTTTCTTCTTTTCTTTCTTTCAATCATTGTTTCTTATCTTTTGCAATATGTAAGGGATTGTTGTAAATCTTGTATTGCAAAAGATTTTTCCTCCGTAGTTTGTGGGTGCTGAAGAATCAGATGATGCAGATATTATGGAATGGCTTTGACCACGTGCACTGTAGCCTCCCAAAGTATCGTCTGCAAGCTAGGGGCTGCCAACGTTTATTATTATATTGCAAAATAATAAAAACGTTGCAACGTTCATTTTTTTTCTTTGCTGCAACGATTAAAAGTTACTCCCGCAAGGTTCGGGATTTATCAACAAAAGCAAGGCACGGGATTTTTCTCGTTGCATTTGTGCCTTGGGCCAATTTTCCTTGATTGGCTTTGCTCATTCCGAAACACAGACTTATACACTTCTCTTTCTCTCATTCTCCTTTTTTTCTCTTCTTTCTTTTATCTCTTAAAATATTCTGGGTATTTTATTTTTTCTCTGTAAGAGATCCTTGCTAGTTCTGAGATCCTCAGAAATTTCTGAGAAGTTCCTGTTGTATCCTGGAGAGCTTGCGCAATACACCGCGGATAAGTCCTTAAGGACAAGGACTCTACACGCCTCAAGAAATTTTGTTCATGATTGTGTCAGCTTTTATACAACATGTAGTGGGGGTGTTTCTATGCTTTTATTATATTTTTCATAATAATTTAGAGAAAGCGTTTCTTCTGCAAGTGTTTCATCACAGTGCACAACTATTGAATTGGAGTGACATTGCATTACAGTTTTTCTTTTACTCATAAAAAATTTCACAATTTAATCCATTTCGTTTGGTTTATTTTTGTTTATGAATGAATAACAAGCTAACAACTTTGAATTAAATATAATTTACAACATGCTAGTGGTATTTTGCAGATCAAGGCTTGCTGCAGTCGGTGTTCTGCTATCTTCCTCAACAGGCTTGTGTCAGGAGGTTCCGAGGGATGAGATTTAGAGGGTTGCTATTTAGAGGGATGTTATTCAGATATTGTGTTCCATTTTCTTGGTTAATCTGAGTGAGTGAAAGTTATTGTGTTTTGTTGCATTTTTGTTTTGTATGTATGGATGAATGCTTGTGAGAAGCTTGGAATATCATGGAAATTATTGTATATAATTACATATAGATTTTTTCATATATAATACTTACGAATTTTATTGTATATAATTACATATAGATTTTTTTCATGTAATTATTTATAATTTTTTTATGTAACTATTCACAATTCTTTTATATATAATTTTATATGATTATTTTATTTATAGATTTTTGTTCATAAGTAATTTTATTTACGGATTTTAATCATAGATAATAAAATTTTTTTACTTATTACAAAAGAGAAAACAAAAATAATACAATATAAATTATTATAGTGTTTTTAACGTGTCAATTACAATTAGAATTATAACATGTTTGTATTTATGTATATGATTAAAATAATTAAAAATAAATCCCTCGATAAACAAAGGCTTCACACAATTTAGAGTCAGGCAAAAAAAGCTGACTTTCGTATTTATTTGCCATACAAATGGCAAGAGATCAAATTCACAAATCATTTCATTTAAAAAGAAATTAGTAGAAGAAATAAAAAAAAATACATGCAAAATTAAACTTCGTTTGAAAAAAAAAATGCTTAAATTAAAATAAAACATAAATTTCAATCATATATAGATTCATAAAGTAATTTGGCATCCTACATTATGTTGATATGTCTAGCCAAGAAATTTGGTAAGGTGATCTTTTTATTCTTCAATAAAGTAAATAATCAATTTATCATATAAAATTATATCTTTTATTCTATCATATTATTAATACTTACAATAATAACAGGAACTCAATCTTTAAATTATTTCGAGTTTAATTTAAATCTCTAAAAATAATTCTTTAGTCTTTAAACACATGTTATTGTTTTCACTTAAGTTTTAGATTAGACATCTGGATAAATAAAAAATTGAGTCAATTTTAAGAATTCAAGTGGAATTTAAATAAATATGAGACGGTTATTTGAGTTTTATTTTATTAATTTCACAAAGTAGTAAACGACGATGTCCCTCGAGGCTTTATTATATGTGCTCTTTAATTTATGGAATAAATTTATAATGAAAAATAATTAATGTTTTTTATATTAATTTTTTTGTAACTTTTAGTAGATTTTTTTATCTAACTCATTTATTATTTTCATAAATGAAAACGTTATTATTTTCTCCCATTTTGCGAAAAGATATAATCGAGAACAAAATTAAATAACATAAACCTAAATAATTTTTTTTCTAATAATTAATGTGTTTAAAACAACCAGTTAAAATTAGACCTACATGGTAGAGTTAAGATCATTGTTTATTCTGCTGATAGTTTTGTTTTCAAAAGTCTCATATTAAGTTGAAGGATGTCAGCTATATCTGTGTGTCGTTAACTAAATAGAAACAGTAAGTGGATCATTATGACTATATTTTGGTTCGTTCCCCAATCTGTAAAAATTAGATTAACCTACCAATTAACGAATTATAAACTAAAAATAATTGGTTTTTAAAAATGACAGGAAAAGTTTCTTATTTTTAAAATTAATCAAACATGATATTATAAATTTAGAAATTTTATTATTCATACCAAATAATCTCATTTTTTGAATTAATAATGGTGCCGGCAGAGTGCTATTCGGTAAACCACGTGGCAACTTAATCTTGGATATTATCCACATTTTTCCACAGTCATGTGGTGAAAAATTATGGGATGTGCCATGGAGATAAAACAAAATCACATTAGTTGTCAAACACAAACAAGAGTTGCTTTGGTCGATTTCAACAAGTATGTCTAAAAAAAATAATGTTTTTCAAAATTCGCTTCCTCTATAGGACTTATCCTATTACCGATAATGACATTTTTATACATATAAAGGAGTTTGGGTGTGATTAGGTTTAGAGAAGCTTGGTAAAGTCCAACTTGAAAACACCATTACATATTGTAATATACATTCAACTATAAATCTTTCTAAATTTAGTGTCTCACGACGAAAGTAAGCATATCTATGTTAGCTCCAACTTTCTTCACAATCTTACCAAAGATGAAACGTTCAAGGATCATTGCAATTCTCAAAATAAAGTATCATTATTAAAATTGAAGCACTCGAGAAACTACGAAAATTACTAGGAATGATCTATGTGGCCTGATGTGTATTCATTGGTTGTATGTTTTTCCTTTGGACCACTCTGACGGGAAATATATTCTCTAGCGGTGATTGTGAGAGTATAAAATGGTAGTGATATAGGAGGAAGACACGAAATTGAGACAGCAAAAGGCCATGGAGGAAACGAGGCCACTCAAACTCTACTTCATTCATTTCCTAGCAGCAGGTCACATGATCCCTCTATGCGACATAGCCACCCTCTTCGCCTCTCATGGCCACCATGTCACCATCATCACCACCCCTTCCAACGCCCTAACTCTCCGCAAATCCATCCCCTCCCACCCCTTCCTCCGCTTCCACACCGTTCCATTTCCCTCCCAAGAAGTCGGTCTCCCCGACGGCATCGAAAACATCTCCTTCATCACCGACCCTGATCACCTCGGTAAGGTCTTCAACGCCACCACCATGCTCCAAACTCCCATCCAGAACTTCGTGGAGGAGAATCCACCTGATTGCATCGTCGCCGACTTTCTATTTCCCTGGGTTGATGACTTGGCCAACAACCTTAAAATCCCTAGACTTGCCTTCAACGGCTTCTCTCTCTTCACCATTTGCGCCCTACACTCCTCCTCCAACTCTTCCAATTCTCTTCTCTGTCCGACCCTCCCTCACCCCATAACCCTCAACGCATCACCGCCGAAGGAGTTGACCGAATTCCTTGATAAGATGATGGAGACGGAGCTCAGAAGCTACGGCCTAATCGTGAACAACTTCGCGGAGCTCGACGGAGAAGAATACATCCAGTACTACGAGAAAACGACGGGGCACAAGGCTTGGCATCTTGGGCCGGCCTCTCTCATACCCAGAACCCCTGAAGAGAAAGCAGAGAGGGGCATGAAGAGCGTGGTGAGTATGCATGAGTGCTTGAGTTGGCTTGACTCCAAGGCGAAAAACTCGGTGGTGTACATATGCTTTGGGAGCCTTTGTCATTTCCCTGATAAACAGCTTTACGAGATTGCATGCGGGATTGAAGCGTCAGGTCATGGGTTCATATGGGTGGTGCCGGAGAAGAAGGGGAAGGAGGAGAGTGAGGAAGAGAAGGAGAAGTGGATGCCCGAGGGGTTTGAAGAGAGGAATGCAGAGAAGGGGATGGTTATCAGGGGGTGGGCTCCGCAGTTGGTTATCCTTAACCACCGTGCCGTTGGAGCATTCTTGAGCCATTGCGGGTGGAATTCCACCGTGGAGGCTGTGAGTGGTGGCGTGCCCATGATTACGTGGCCGGTGCACGGAGAACAGTTCTACAACGAGAAGCTGATAAGCGAGGTGCGGGGAATTGGGGTGGAGGTGGGCGCAGCAGAGTGGAGCAGCATAGGGTTTGGTGAGAGAGAGATGTTGGTGTGCAGAGAGAGCATTGAGAGAGGTGTGAGGCGGATAATGGACGGTGGTGATGAAGCGCAAGAAGTGAGACGGCGTGCACAAGAGTTTGGGGAAAAGGCGCGAGAAGCTGTTGGAGAAGGAGGTTCATCTCACAAGAATTTAACAGCACTCATTCATGATCTTATGCGGCTCAGGGATGCCAAGCTTCTCTCTTAGCTTAATAGCCATTTTTTCCATGGATTTCTTTTAGCTTTCTGGTTCTTCAATGGTCACAATTGCCTCAGAGATTAAAAAAAAAGAAACAAAAAACAAAAAACAAAACAAAATATTATTTTACGCATGATTTCACGTAACCACAAATCGGGTATATCCCATCTTTGTAAGAAAAAGCTTATTTGATAACATTTCACTATTATTTTTGACAATTTTTATCGAGCTAAAATAGTCTTATCAAAATTTAACTTTTGTAATTTTAAAAAGGATTCCGTTATTTTGACACCATAAATTTGACACTCATTTGACACTGCCACGTGTCAACATGCTATTGGCCAATAAATTTTTTTTTTTTTTTTTTAAATTTTGTCTGAAAAATGCAGTTTTAGAGAGAGAATGTTTTCCTTTTCTACCCCTGGACATTTTGAGTTTGAATGTGAAGGATTGGTTCTGTCTCAGAATTGGTTTCTCTCTCACATTTATCGTCTTCTCCATTAACGCTCACGGACTACTCTTCTCCACAATCTCGTCGTCTCCATTGCTCTCCACTGCTCTGAAATGGCAAGTTCCGGATTCGAGCATCGCTGGACGAAGGTAAGTTCCTTTATTGTGGGTTTGGGTATTTGGATTTGTGTTTGGGTATTCGGTTTTAGGTTTGGGTTTAGGGTTTTTTTATGGTTTCTTGTGGGTTGTGTATGGTGTTTGTTTGTTATTTGATTTGGATTGTTATTTTGTTATGGACAGTTGAGTGTGCGTCATTCATTTTCAACCATGTATATTAGCGCTCTCAACGAACGGTTGACAGAGGACCAAAGGGAAGTCATCTCCAAGACTCCATTTTTTTGGTTTTTAGAGTTCAGTGGTAAAGTGACATTG
>NW_014541837.1:1527626-1541337 GCF_000741045.1 Vigna radiata var. radiata
AATTCGTTGAACATGATCTTTTCTCAACAAACGATTCATGCCAATAATATAAGATGAATTCAAAGAAGTACGAACCCTCCACTACAAGACATAAAGAAAACATTGTTAATATTAACAACAAATTATCCAACTAAATAAAANTAACAAACTTTATCTTACATTTGGGATTGAGGAAGCCATTCCAACTGAAAGAGGTCAAATATCAATACTTGGTTAGGGTTTACAAAAAAAAAATTTACCCCTGAACACCCACATTATAATGAGAAGCGAAATCATTTATAAAAACCTAAACCACCAAAAAGCGACAATGGCAGCAAATGACCAAAGAAACATGACCACCACCCAAACCAAAAACCCCAATGCCAAAATACGCCCTTACCTTCTCAATGGTCGCCTTTCCCTGGTTGAGAAAAAACGAAAGGAACGGAGAAATGGAGAGAACGAAGCAATAGTTATAGTGGTGGTGGACGATGAACGAAGACGTTGGAGAGAAGGCATTGGTGTTCGAAACTGTTCTCGGCAAGTGTTCTCAACGGAGCAACGGAGAGAAGGCAACAATGGAGATGGTGGTGGACGAAGAACGAAGAGAGAACGCAGCAATGGAGATGGTGGTGGACGAAGAACGAAGAGAGAACGCAGCAATGGAGATGGTGGTGGACGAAGAACGAAGACGTTGAGAGAAGGCGAAAGTGTTCGAAACTGTTCTCGAAACGAAAATGAAACCGCCAATTCCAAAATGATATTCAAACACTCATTATTCCAGTTCTGCCCCTGCCACTTTATTAAAAAAACCGTTTCAGTAAATAAAACATCACCCAATAACAATTTGACACCTGGACGGTGTCAAATTTGTGTCAAATCTTGGTGTCAAACAAACATTTTCCTTTTAAAAAAAGAATAAATGAATAATAACGAGTAATAGTATTAAATAATAGTAGAAAAATTATGGTGTCCAACTAGCAATGTTTTGTTTTTCAGTTAGAAATTTTTTTTCTACTGCATCGAAAATGAAATTACCGCGGGGAGGTGGTTACGAGTAATAGGCGAAGATTGTGGAACGTGGTGCAACGGTTACAGGAAGTTAATACCCTTTATTAGGTTAGATGCCTATAAATACAGACATGTTAAACCAAGTACTGACTTTTGAATCTAATAAGATATATTTTATTATCGTTGTGATTTTGTTGATTTGAGCGTCAGAGTACTAACGTGCAGGTCACGACCATTCGGTGCCGAGAGAGAGTTTGTGATAAACATTGGGAAAGTGTTGAAGGGAAGGGGAGGTTGAAGAGTGTCTGGTTGTCTGGTCTCGGATCCCATACTGAAACATTTTTTGCGCCCACCGTGGGGCCCAAGAGTGTGTGGATAACCCAAGAAAGATCACAATGGCAGGAGAGCCACATTTGCAGTTGCTCCAGGAGATGCAAAGGCAGATGCAGGAGATGAAGGCGGAGATGGCGACAATGTGGGCTGAACGGGAAAGCGGGGTAAGAGTGTGATCGACACAATCAGTGAATGTGGAGACCATTCATTCAGAGAATGGAGGAGAAAGTAACCCTGCTACTCAAGAGGATGGAACAAGGGAAGCAACTCATGCTTCTAGACTCAACGGGAGGGGTGACAGAGGTAACGGGAATGGAAGAGGAGGAAATGGACAAGGGCGAGGAGGAAATAGGTGAGGTAGAGGGTGAGGAGGAAATGGGCGAGGTGGAGGTGGAAATGGGTGGAATGGAGGCAAAGGTCGGCGTGACTGGGAGGGAAACCCGGACGACCCATATGATCATGAAGAGGAGCATCGGGAGATATCTGAAGCGCAAAATCCGACGGTTAATGATCGAGCATTAGTCGAACAACCTGATCAGGCTGAGGGACTCCATCCTTTCACTACACACGTCATGAGAGCGGTCATGCCGGAGAATAAGGTGTTGCCCTCAATGGAGAAGTATGGAGGTTCGACAGATCCGATTAAGCACCTTCGCTCTTTTGTTGATGTTATTGTAGTTTATTCTTCTGACGAACTGGTATGGTGTAGGGTTTTTTCCCTATCGTTGAAGGAAGAGGCATTGGATTGGTTCCACTCATTACAACCAAGAACGATAGACAACTTTGTTACGTTGAGACAACTATTTAGTCAGCAGTATGCATCAAGCCGAGCTCAAGGCGTGACATACACCGCTTTGGGAAGAATGAGACAAGGTAGGGAGGAATCCCTTAAGGCATTCATGGACAGGTTCAACAGAACAACACGACAAGTGAGAAACGCCGACCAGAGGTTAATAGTGAGCGCGTTAACAACGGCTTTGAGGCCAGGACCGTTTGTGGATTACTTGTATGCGGAGGAACCTCGGACGATGGGTGAATTGCAGAACAGGTTGGCGAGTTTCATTAAGGGTTTATCAAAAAGGGCGGGAGGAGGTAGAGTCGACCATCAGAGTAGGGAGGGAAAGAGGTGGCAGAAGAACGTTCGGGAGAAAAGAAGGAGGGAGCGGACAAAGGGGGCCGGATCAACCTAGGGTCCCCCAATATGTTCATCACACACCGCTCAACGCTCCTCGGGCTAGAGTAATGGAAGAAGCTCTGAGAGCTGATTTGTTGACGGTGGTTAGGTCATCAACGCCTTTAGGGGCCGATGAGAGTAAATTCTGCCGGTATCACCAAAACATGGGACGTACCACAAAAGATTGTAACACTTTGAAGGACAAGTTGGAGAGTTTGGTGCAAGCGGGACATTTACAGAAATTTGTGCAGCGAGGTCAGCAGGTGACCCAAAGTGGTGGAGGAGGGTCGTCTAGAGGGAATCTCCCTACTAAAAGGGATGAACGGAAGGAGGGGATTCACAGCAGAAGTAGGAGTAAGGAACAGACACTCCGGGGGGTTATCAATACCATTTTTGGCGGGTTCGCGAGAGGAGGCTCGACGATCTCTACTCGGAAATGGCATCTGAGAAGTTTGCATAATGTGAACCGGGCGAATGTGGCAAGAAAATCAATGCCCGCTATTACATTCTCAGATGAGGATTTTCACGCTCCTGATCCCAATCAAGATGACCCTATGGTTATCACGACCATGATCGTACGATACCAAGTGGGGAAGGTTCTGATCGACCAGGGGAGTTCAGCCAATATATTATATTGGAAAACCTTCCAACATATGGACATACCCAAAGGGGTCGTCATGCCTTTCCACGAGCAAATTGTGGGGTTTGCGAGAGAAAGAGTGGATACTAAGGGCTATGTCGATCTGAAAGTGAGTTTGGGACTGGAGAAGAATGCAAAGGAGTTGAAGGTATGATTTCTCCTGGTAGAGGCGGAAACATCCTATAATGTTTTGCTAGATCGTCCATGCTTGAATGCCTTTGGCGCCATTGTCTCTACCCCTCACTTGGTATTGAAGTATCCGTCCGAGGATGGAAAAGTATGTACCGTTCGGGCAAACCAGAAGATGGCTAGGGAGTGCTATGTGTTGAGATTGTGGACAACACAAACTCTATATCAAACTGGTTTTTGATGATGACAACACACTGTTTAATAACAGTACATATGTTCCAAGCTTACATGTCATCTGATATATCAAACTGATTTGAAAAATGCTTTTGTTGAACATGTTGTGTTGATTTGCAATGTGTGTTCCTATGATTGAATATGTCTTATATGTATGGAACATGCTTGTATTGAAATGTGTAATAAAATGATTTTGATTACTTCTGCACATTTCTAAAGAAAAGCTCACAAGCACTTTTATGAACTTATATTTGTTGTGACAAAGGTCTGGTTCAGTCGAATACACTGGTAATGGATTCGAAAAAGCTAAAATCTTTGTACAGATTTTGTGAACATGTGCTGAATGAGATTTTGAGATGAAAAGAATTTCAAAGTGATTTTTCATGTGTCAGTCGACAGTGTGGAACACCTATTCGATTGTGTTGCTGTTATTTTTGGAATTCTGTTATGCCTACTTACTCCAACGACTATATTTTCGAAAGTTAATTAGGATTGAATGACTGAGTCAACTGTCATTCCCAACTTTCCCTTTTCTTTGCATTGAGCCTTTCTTCTCACTTTATTTTATTTTTTTTTTCTTTTCTATCTTTTTCATCTTTTCATATTTTACTCAACACATTAGCTCAATGCTTATCTTTTTCTTTTTCAACTTTCCCAACAGCCCCAAACTTGAACCTTTATCAATACCACACAATAATTCTCAACTTAACTCAAGGTAAAGANTTGCAAAAGGGTTTTCTCATACTGTTTAAGGCTTAGGTTCAAAAAGGGTAGAACATAAGATGTTCTTTTTTTCATATGGGACGAAATTTTTGGCTAGAAAAGGGTTTTTCAAAAACGGCCTTGATCATATGACACATACATGCAATTCAATCAATCACAGAAACTTAGGCAAAATCATTCATGCTTCCAGTAAATAGAAAATATATCAATAAGAACTCTAGAGCTCAAAAAAAACTCACACAAGCTTATTCCAATAATTCCATCAAATACCCTGCTTAGCCTCATAATCACAATCACAAAATCACAATGCATCTGATCACACAACTTGTGAACCACCACCTGTATATCAGCATATTGTGCACATTCTCAACATCATCAATATCAAAGCATCATCAAGAAATACCCATCATGCAAAAATATCAATATCAAACCACTGCATCAGATATAGTATCCAACCAAGTTCATCAATCCTACACTACTAAACAGAAACAAATAAATACAAAAACAAAAGATAGAAAAATCTTGTTCTAGTGCAAATAGCATCCATCAGTAAATGTTATCTCATCTCCTTTTTCAAAATCATCATCCTCAACATCTTCCTCCATAGATGAAGCTTCAGCTGCTCCAACTCTGATTCCTTCCTCTTGTTCCCACAGTCTTGATCTTCTTTCCTGATGAGGAGGTCTTCCCTGCATCAAGTACAATTCACAAACCCACAAGAAATCTCATTAAGCGTTAGTGAAACACAAAATTTCTTCCAATGAATATGGAGGAATCAAACCCAAATAACTGTGCTCTCTCGAAACCCCAAACTTGGATGGAAAAATTGATAAAAATTGGGTTTTCAAGAGAGAGGATGATAAGAGAAGTGTTGGGAAATCTTTGAAAGAATGTTTGAAATTGAAAAAGAGGTTATGGGTCTATTAGAGAGTGCTTGGGCGAACCCTAAGGTGTAGAAAAAATCAAATAATCTTTTTAAAATGCATATACCCCCAACGAAGCCACCGCTCAGCGGTGAGTTCGCCGCCCAGCGGTGTGCAGTTTACACCCTCTTTTTTTCTGTTTAAAACATTTTAACCCTTTAAACCTTTAAATTTAACTTTCAAAATTTAATTTTGGGTTAAATATGTTTTTAGTCCCTATACTTTGGGGCGATTTTGGTTTTAGTCCATTTTCAAACTAAGGTACAATTTAGTCCTTCAACTTTAGAAAACTCTGGTTTTAGTCTTTTTTACCAATTTTTTTAAACTTTATTTGTTGTTTCAAACGCTTTTCTCAGTTAACATTGAAGCAAAAATGTGTCAAACAGTGTAAACAATCCAAATGCTATAATGAAATGTGCTTGAAACAACAAATAAAGTTAAAAAAATTTGGTAGAAAGGACTAAAACCAGAGTTTTCTAAAGTTGAAGGACTAAATTGTACCTCAGTTTGAAAATGGACTAAAACCAAAATCGCCCCAAAGTATAAGGACTAAAAACATATTTAACCAATTAATTTTTATGCAATTCCCAATCACTTAACTGACATATGCGACTAGAACAAGAATTAAAGCATGCAAAAATAAATCAATCAACTGGGTTGCCTCCCAGGTAGCGCTTGTTTAACGTCACGAGCCTGACCCAAACCTTTCTAGCACCCATCAGTAGCTGCAAACCTTACCATCACCCATCAGTAGGTTTACTTTCCTGGTATCCTTCAATAGATACCTAAATCTTCTAGCATCCCTCAGTAGATGCTATCCCAGTAGCATTCATCAGTAAATGTTGTCAGTGACATCCATCAGTAGATGTCTAACTATATAGCATCCATCAGTAGATGCTAATCTTTCTTATCTTCATTGGCATCCATCAGTAGACACCAATCTTCCTTATCTTCATCGGTTTCCATCAGTAGATGTCGAATCACCTAACATCCATCAGTAGATGTTGTAGAAGCATCCATCAGTAGATGTTGCAGAAGCATCCATCAGTAGATGTTATCATCACTGCCATCAAAAGCAGCATTTAACCTAAAAAAATAAAATAAAATAAAATAAAGGGTTAAATATGCTTTTAGTCCCTGAAGTTTCACTGATTTTTGGTTTTAGTCCCTGCATGAAACATTAATGGCTTTTAGTCCTTATAGTTTTGAAACTCTCATTTTTCGTCCTTAAAATTGGACGGCGTTAAATTTTTTTTTTTTACGTGGCAAACAGTGAGCCAACTTCTTTTTTTGCTATGCCACGTTGTTTTTCTTTTTTAAAATTTCTCTGCCACGTTACCCCTATCGTTTTACTCTAGTGTGAGAAAGAGAGAGCTTAGCGAGGTGGGTAGCGAATTTCTGATACCCAAGAACCCCAATGGCCTGCGGTGGAGTGAGCAGGTGGCGATCAAATTGGTGTTGATGTCGATTAATTGTAGAACTTTGCTGATGGGAGAGTTTCTATTACTGCATCGGCCAAATCTGTAATGAAGGAAAGGGTAAGACCAAAGGCAACGACATGCGCGGAGATTGAGAAGGAGAGGGGGCAGCGGCCTCCGCAGCCAAGGAGACGACGACGATGATACTACAACTGCAGAGCGAGAAAAATGCATTGGAGATTTAGGCGACGCTGTTTCAGAGGAATTCCTCTCCTTCACGGCGG
This sequence comes from Vigna radiata var. radiata, assembly GCF_000741045.1. NCBI lineage: Eukaryota > Viridiplantae > Streptophyta > Magnoliopsida > Fabales > Fabaceae > Vigna > Vigna radiata. The sequence continues at coordinate 1,534,475 of NW_014541837.1, forward strand.
CTTCACTTAGTTTAGGGAGGAATTCCTGATCTGGTTTTTGTTTTTGCTTCTTTGGTTTCCTTGCAGGTTTATGTTGGTCTGTGTGTGAAGGGAAAGCTTTTGCGCCGCGAATGAGATGGAGGTTGCGTGAGAAGATAGATTCGTAATTAGGGTACCTGAATTGGGATTCTTGGTTTCTTTGTTTAGGTTTTTGCGTTGAACTCCCCGCTGTTGATGGCAGCCTGAGGTTGTGAGTGAGGAACAACATTTTTCGTGATTTGAGTTCTTCTGCAGGTTTCTGGAGGTCAAAGCTTGCTGGAGATGGTGGTTATGGCGCATTCGTAGTAGCTTTGCAGCGACCATGATGGTTACACCGGCAGTTGGCAGGTCATTGAAGAGTAAAACTGAAAAAACAAACGTGACACACACATATGAGAGAAGTTGGTATCTGGGTGGACTGGTCGTTTGCCACGTCAAAAAAAAAATTAACGCCGTCTAATTTTAAGGACGAAAAATGAGAGTTTCAAAACTATAAGGACTAAAAACCATCAATGTTTCATGCAGGGACTAAAACCAAAAATCAGTGAAACTTCAGGGACTAAAAGCATATTTAACCCTAAAATAAAATAAAATAAAATAAAATTCAGAAACGGGGTTAGAAACTGGGTTGCCTCCCAACAAGCGTTCTTTTAACGTCATTAGCTTGACCCGGTAAAGCCCAAACACCCATCAGTAGGTGTTGAAATTTTATGTTGGTGTTCCTCCTTCCTCCATAACACCAACAACATCTTGGAAATTTCCCTGTCACCAACTCTAAAGATTCTCAATCTCAAGCGCGCTTTATTTGCTTTGATAGTCTTGACAACCCATAACCTATTCTTGAATTTTACTGGTGTACCAGGTTTGGGTTTGTCACTTTTCACATCAGGGTGTTGGTGAACCAATTCTCCTTCCTTATCTGCCTCCTGATGATCTTGTGCTCCTGGTACAAATCTTATCCTGCACACACTAAAGAACACTGCACTAGAGCATAAAATTAGCCCAAAAAAATAAAAATAGTAGAAGATATATATATTTTTTTCTTTTAAAAAAAACAGTAAAAGATATTATTATTTTTTTTATTTTCGTTTTTTTTGAAAGATAAAGATAGAAAGATAAAAATAAAATAGAAAGAAAAATAGATAGAAAGATAGAAAGATAGAAGATGAAAAGATAAGGAGAAGGATGAGGAGAAGAATAAGGAAAAGATATTATTATTTTTTTTATTTTCGTTTTTTTTGAAAGATAAAGATAGAAAGATAAAAATAAAATAGAAAGAAAAATAGATAGAAAGATAGAAAGATAGAAGATGAAAAGATAAGGAGAAGGATGAGGAGAAGAATAAGGAAAAGATATTATTATTTTTTTTTAATTAAAACAGAAAAATAAAAACAGAAAAATGAAAACAGAAAAAGATATTTTTTTCGTTTTTCTTTTTTTTAGATAGATAAAGAATAAAAACAAAAAGATAAAAAAATAGAAAAATATATTATTTTTTTTTTTTTGTAATTAAAACAGAAAAATAAAAACAGAAAGATAAAAACAGAAAGAAAGATAGAAAGAAAGAAAGCTAGAAAGATAGAGAGATAGAAAGAAAGAAAGTCTAATCAGTCAAGAATCACACACATAGAATAGTTCTACCACGACCCGGCAACGGCGCCAAAAACTTGTTAAGCTCCTAGCAAGTGTACCAGATCGTTATCAAGTAATATAAATGGGTAAGTCCGAGTATCGTTTTCCCAAAGGACTCAAAGGCCTAATATTTCGTGTAAACCAATCGCTTAAGACTTGAGAAAAGAATTAAAGTTAAGTTTTGAATGCAAAGAACAAAAACTAAACATGCAAATGCAAGTGATTCAATTGGCAAGGAAAAACTATGAATGAATGAAGTTGTTGGGGTTTACAATTTCATCTTATCCACTCTCATCTATCTACTCTTCTTATTTAATTCACTTGTTTATCTAATTGCATGCAAACTTTCTTGGTCTACCCTTAACCCAATTCCTTGGTGAAAAGAGCCTACTATTAATTACCAGCTTGCTATCCCTAGCCTCCTCTAGTAACTAATAATGCATAGCGAACGAAAGCAAAATACAATTGATCATCATACCCCTATCCCTAGGCGATATTAGCATAATCAAGGAAGTTCCCACCAGTTCATGACATTACCATACGTTCTCGTATCAATAAAGACAAACAACTTTTACTGAATGAGTTAAACAATAAAAGCATTAAGCATAGATGAGAACCCAACAATTGATAAACAAGTATATGACAAGCATATGGAATAAATAAGAATTTGAATAAATGAGAGTTTCAAAAGATTACATTGTTCCCCAACAAGAAAGGGTTTAGTTCACCATTGTCATGGTGAAACTAGATTAATATAATGAAAAGAATGGAAAAGCAAACCCTAGATTGGACAAAAAAAAGCCTAAGCATCCAAGAAATCTTCTCCAAGGAGTGTAAGGTAGGTCTGGACGTCTTCCTCTATCAAAGAATAGGGTTTCAAGTCGCACTGGGGCTATATATAGGCCAAAAAGATAACAGAATGATCACAGAATCCGCAAAATAAAAACTGACAACTGCTCAACCCCTAATTTGACCGCTCAGCGGTTTCCCCTTAATCGTAGGACCGCTCAGCGCCCAAAATTGCCGCTCAGCACCAAAAACTGACCGCTCAGCGCCCATTTTCACCGTTCAGCGCTGGTCAACTACACTCTGGTCAACTTTTCAGCATTCTGGTCAACTTTTCAGCATTCTGGTCAACTGGTTGACTGGTTGACTTTTTTGGATTCTGGTTGACTTTTCAGCACTCCAACCATTTAATACTTCAACCTTTCTTCCAATTCATTCCAAAAACCTAAAAAATCAAGGGAAACAAAGCATAAAACCAAGAAAACCAACTTTGACTCTCTTATTCTCTAACTTAATAAAAATGCATGATTTCAATCTAATTCTAAGCCATAAAGGGTGTGATTTAATATCAAAATCAAGTATGAAAATAACTGTTTTTCAACCGTTATCATGGGGCTATTTATAACGCATAAAAGTAACAGAATTTAAGCCCAAGCCCAGCAGACAACCGCTCAGCGTCAAGTTTAACCGCTCAACGGTTTCCCTCTAATTGCGCCACCGCTCAGTGGTCAATGTCACCACTCAACGATTTGCCTCTTAATCGCCTGGACGCTCAGCGTCACCGCTTGAGCGAGAGGTAGAGACTGCACCCTCGAGTCTGGCGCTCAGCGTTGGATTTTGACGCTGAGCGGTGCATTGATTCTTCTTTTCTTCCTTTTTCTCCTTCTTCCTTGAGTCTAAGTCCTTCCTACTTTACTTCCAACTTCAATTCTCATCAAAACCCTGCAAAACAATGCAAAACAAGCATAATATCTCTAAAAACAACTTTTGACTCTCATGTGACTCAACTAAGTGTTTTACTTCATTCTAAGCTCATTCTAAGCCATAAAGGGTGTGTTTTGATATCAAATTTAAGAATGAAAATAACGGTTTTTAGACCGTTATCACAACCCCAAACTTAGAACTTTGCTTGTCCTCAAGCAAACAAGACAAAACTTGGTTTTCCACTCTTTCATCAAAATAGTTCAATAGTTCAAAAATTCATTTTCCTCACAACAAGACTTACTCAATTCAGATTTTCAGTGGAATCTTATCAAGATGCATGCATGCTTTCAATTCAATTCAGTTCACATGATCACATATTTTCCAACAGATGTTTTACTTATGAATGATCAATCAACTAAGCATAGATGCAAACATGGAATTTATCAATTCTCTCTAAGCAAGTGTTTTACTCAATCCCTCAAGTGTTTAAGAGGGCACTCCAACTCTTTACTATTCACATGTCACCTGAAACAAAATTGCCCTTCATCTAATACAATCAACATTCTCACATACAAATGCCATCACAAGGACTTTTTCCAAGGCTTATAATGAGGCTGGGCTAACAAGAAAAATTGGTTTCTCTGGAACAGAAAATCCTTGAGTTGAGAGAGCTATTTTTAACATTCAAAGTTCAAGCACAAACTCTCTTCTAAACCAATCTCACTCATTCCCAACTTCTTCCCCTTTCTTTTATTTTTACATTGAGCTCTTCTTTCATGCTTTTTCTTTTCTTCTTTTCTTTTCTCATGCTTTTCTTTCATTCAACACTTGAGCTCAATGCCTTTCTTTTGCCTTTCAAATTTCCCCAACAACCCCAAATTTGAACCTTTTCAATACCATACAATTATTCTCAACCCAACTCAAGGTAAATATTTTCAAAGCAAGGGTTTTCATTCTGTTTAAGGCTAAGGTTCAAAAAGGGTAGAACACATGGTTCTAATCAATTTAGGCAAAAATTTGGCTAAATAAGGGCTTCCAAAAATGGCCTTAATCATATGACACAAACATGCAATTCAATCAATCAGAAAGATTCAGGCAATATCATTCATGCTTCCATATGAATAGCACATATATCAATGAATACTCTGGAGCTCAAAATCTCACATACTATGCTTTCTCACACATCATTCATACACCCTGCATAGCATCATAACCACAATCATAAATCATCACACATATGTTCACATAGCTAGTTAACCATTCACCTGTATATCATCATAATAACAATCTCAATCCTTATCCACATTCAATCATCATCAAGTAAACTCATCATGCAATATCATCATGTCAAACCATAATCAGAAACAGTGTTCAAGCCAAGCATAGACACCTAAAATAAAATTCAACCTTCTCTAAAAAAAAAAAGCAAAGCACAAAAATGAAAGTAATCAGGGACGGATGTCCCAACGGCGTCATGCTCGAAGAAGCAGACCATAGTAGCATTGTCGAGCTGTGAGGCAGAGTATGTAGCAGGTTGCTATGCTGCTTGCCAAGGCATCTGGCTCAAGGAGTTATTGGCAGAATTGAAAGTGGTTAGTGAAAGTTTTGTGAAGCTAAGGATGGATAACACGTCTGCCATCAACTTGGCAAAGAATCCCGTTAGTCATGGGCGGAGTAAACACATAGAAGTGAAGTATCACTTCCTGAGGGATATGGTGAATAAAGGAAGAGTTGAACTTTCGCATTGTAGAACTGAAGAACAGTGGGCTGATTTGTTTACCAAATCAGTAGCTGGAGACAAGTTTGAGGTTTTGAAACAGAAAATTGGTGTTGTTTCATTGCGCTAGTTTGAATTAAGGCAAAGTGTTGGTGTATGTGTGGAATTCAAACTTTGCGTTTTACTGTTTATTTTGTTATACAGTTATTGTTCTATCAATAACCAGGACCTTGCTGTATATAAACTTCATTTTTTCTTTCATATTCAGTAATGAAGAGATATTCACTCATTTTTTGCCTTGTGTATTTTGTTCATCTTTCGTTTCCAAGTTGTACATTCTGTAACAAGTCCCACATCGGGAAGGTCTCCTTACCAGGGGGCCTTATAAGGCAGGAGGTTCTCCAACCTCATAGGTCGACTTTAGGTAGACTTTTGAGAGATAGCTCCCCTCCTTAGCCTTATACTTGTTACACATTCTATTAATGTGAACTTTGATTTTGTAGAAAAAAGCAGCACCAAGTCTGGTCCTAAATTCAAGCTTCCTTACAATTGGTTGGTCACAGATGAAGGGGAAGTTGAGAATATTAATGCAAAGGCAAAAGAAAACAATTTGTCTTATGCAGGCCTTGTTAAAGGACAATGGAAAATGACTTTTTTTTACAGCCAGACAACCACTTGACAATTCACTTATAGAGGTAAAATAAGTAATTTTTTGTATTCTTAAAGAGAGATTAAGAAGTAACATAATTTATTTTCAGTGGGTGGAAAAGTTTTATGAACGTCAAAATAATAGTGTCCTTAATAATAGCAAACACACCAGAGGCTTGCAAACATCTTTTCTTTTATGTTTAACAATTATTGATTCAATATATTTTCATTCATAATTTATTATTAAAATTATTAATTCAATATTTACGATGAATCCTTTTCAAGCTAAAAAAATGTTAATGTAACTATGATTTCATTTAAATTTGAAACATAAAATTACTTGCTAAATTATCATAATCTCTTTTGTTTAACTTTCTTCTTTTTCTCAATTGATATTAGAATGCATTACTCCTTCGTGAAACATTAATAATTTTAGATGCCTCCCCAGATTTAAAATTTCTGTCATTTGATAATATACTTATCTGAAGAAATTTAGTAATTACTCTGATTATTATAATAAAATAACCATTTTATGTTGAAACAGCATGTTATTACAAGTGTTAAGTGTAGATATTGAAATATGTTTTTTTTTTTTAAAAAAAACAAAAAGAGGTTAATGGCTTTCAATTTTCTATTTTGACATTTTAATTGAAATCTTAAAACGACAATTAATTCTATCTCACTAAAAAATTTGTGTAAGTTGTGATAGTTAATTTGTATTTTGAATTGTTTTTAACAATCATTAGATATGTGTGGTTTGGGAAAAATGTGAAATCACAAAAATATAATATGGTGGTTTAAGAGAAATCGTCGCAACATCCGTCATTTTGTATAATGTATAGAGTGGTGTATTAAATAAGTAATAATGTTATAACTTTTTTTATTAGAAATTAAATTCAATGAAAAACACATAAAAATGTCATTATTAACCATTAACACAAAAAAGTTCTTTTGGTAAGATATTTTATACTTTTTACGTTTTATTTAAGTCAAACGTGAGAGACGTAAATTTATGTATGATATTTATTCGACTTAAATTTATGTGGGTGTATATATAACATACCTAAATTTTCATTGCATTATAGATTTTATATATATATATATATATATATATATATATATATATATATATATATAT
>NW_014541837.1:1541627-1550787 GCF_000741045.1 Vigna radiata var. radiata
TATATATATATATATATATATATATATATATATATATATATACTGTAATTGTCATTGTAGTTCATGGATCATAGCTAGGCCGTCTCGAACGTCCGTCCGTGATCATAACAAAAACATTGACCGACCGGACAGTCATTTACGTTTGAACTGTCTGGTTGAAGTAAAGCCCTGGTTGAGGTAAAGTCGTTAACTATAAAAGAGAATCAAGAGGATAAAAAGGATTAGAAATGTTTGGGCTGATATTGGGCCGTGATTAGGAAAACGTTAACTATAGGCCTACTAGGGAAACTATAAATAGGGGCCTAAGGTGAGAGTTGGTAGGTTACATTGAATGCACTTTTACTGTTGATCCTAATTTTCTCTCTCTATTGGATCAGAACCCTGACTTAAGCGTCAGAGCCTTTTTAGTAGGTACCCGGCCAACCTTGACCTATCGGCAAAAGGAGCAATTAAAGTGACCGGACATAGAGAAAGTGTGAAGGGACCAGAGTACAGTCCGACCGAAACATTTTGGGACCCACCGTGGGGCCGGCGGATTATAACCAATGGTGACCACAAGAAGCACGAACGTGGAGGAGCGGACGGAGATGTTACAGGCGATGGAACAAAGGATGATGGAGATGCAGCGAAAGCATGAGGAGGATATGGCGGCCGTCCGGGCAGAATGCTTAGCCTAGATTGCTAAGTGTAAGAAGGGAGAGGACGCAGGGGGAAAACAAGAAAAAATGGTTTTGTTGGAAGAGGAGAAGGAGGAGCATAGTAGTGCTCAAGCGGACGGATGAGGAAGAGGGGAGAACGAGGGTAAGGAAGACAAGGAGGGCAGTCAAACGCTGGTGAAAGTGGAGGGACCAACCGCCTCCGTACCGTTTGCCTGCGCGGTAATGAAGGTTCACATATCCGAGCAGTTTGTCCCACCCCAATTTAAAATATACGACCGGACCACCGATCTGGCGATGCACATCGAATCGTGCCATGACCTTCCGTATAGGCTGCGACGGCATCTGGTGTCGAGCTTGCTCCTTGTCCTTAGAAGGGGAGGCCTTGGATTGGTTCAACTCACTGCCGGTCAACTCAGTGGAGAATTTCAAAAGCCTTGGCGAGATGTTCAAAAAGCAATTCGCTGCTTGCGACGCTGAGGACGTGACGGTGGTGGACCTAATGAATCTAAAGCAAGGGCAGGAGGAGAGTCTGAAGGCCTTCATGGATAGATACCAAAAAACGGTTCGAAGGGTCAGGGGTCTGGGCCTGGAGCTAGCCCTTCAATACGTTATGTCGGCATTGAGGTCGGGTCCGTTCAAGGATAGTATTTGTCGGAACCCCCCTCGAACCATGGAGGAGCTTCGTCAGCGCGCAGCCGATGAGTCCAGGGTCGAAAATATGAAACTGAATTATAGAAGGGAAATGCAGGAAGCAAAGGCGGATAAATCCGAAGGGAAGAGAGTCGAGGGTCCGGGAAATAGGCAGAACGGACAGAAGGGGAGAGAAGGGCCTAGGGGCCCGAGGTTCCAGCAATACACCACCCTCAATGCTCCTAGGGCTCGGATATTTCAAGAGGCGTCGAGCGCGCAGATCATACATTGTCGATACACAACCCTATGAGACGGCCCATCCCTCTGGGGGGACCTCAGCAAACATTGTCGATACCACCAAAATTCTGGACATGATACGGAAGACTGCCTGACCCTCAGAGATAAAATAAAAAAATTGATCCGGGCCGGTCGACTACAACAATACGTGAAGGTGGACAGGACTTAGCGATACCATGATGGATGGTCAAGCCCTAGACCAAGGAGCCCCAGGATATGTCGAAGAGCGGTTACGGGCCACCCTCTGGCGCAATCGGGACGTGTTTGCTTGGACGGTGGCGGATATGTCGGGCATACATCCCTCTGTCATGTCCCACAAGCTCTCGATATATAAAGAGGCTCGGCCAGTATCTCAAAAGAAGAGGAAGATGGGGGAAGAAAAGAAGAAAGTCGTGGAGGGCGAAGTGAACAAACTGCGGGAGGCAGGTTTTATCAAAGAAGTCACTTACACCACTTGGTTGGCCAATTTGGTCATGGTAAAGAAGGCAACCAACAAATGGCGGATGTGCACCGACTACACCGACCTCAATAAAGCTTGCCCAAAAGACTCATACCCACTCCCGAGTATTGACGCCCTCGTCGACGGGGCATCCGGTCATAGAATGTTAAGCTTCTTAGACGCCTACTCGGGTTACAATCAGATCCCCATGTACACCCCAGACCGGGAGAAAACCGCTTTCATGACGGATAAGGCAAACTTCTGCTATGAGGTTATATCGTTTGGATTGAAGAATGCTGGAGCTACTTATCAACGATTGATGGACAAGATATTCGCTCAACAGATCGGCCGGTGCATGGACATATATGTGGATGACATGGTGGTTCGGTCGCCTATCGAAGACGACCATTTGAAAGACTTGGAAGAGGTCTTTATTCAAATACAAAAGTATGGAATGAGGCTGAACCCAGCTAAGTGCACTTTCGGTGTCACTAGTGGAAAGTTCCTGGGATTCATGCTCACTTCTCAAGGCATCGAAGCCAACCCCCGATAAATGTGAAGCGGTTTTGCAAATGCCAAATCCGAGCACCGTGAGGAATATTCAAAGGCTCGTTGGGCGGGTGACAGCCTTGTCTCGGTTTATACCCAAGTTAGCCGAGCAGGTCCGACCGATCGTAAAGAAGACGAAGAGGGACTCGACGTGCAAATGGGACGCCGAATGCACACAGGCATTCGTTGAAATAAAGACAATATTGATAAACCCGCCGATCATGAATAAACCTATCCCGGGAGAAGATTTGCAAATATATCTAGGCGTATCGGACACCGATGTCAGCGCAGTGTTGTTACAGGGAACGGTCGTCTCCAAAGCTCGTATATTTCGTTAGCAGGACCTTGCCGGATGCTGAAACCCGCTATCAACAAGTTGAAAAAGTCGCCTTAGCCCTTCTCAATGCCGCCCGACGACTTCGACCCTATTTTCAGGGTCATCAGGTCATCATCCTGACTGACCACCCCATATCCAAGGTTCTCAGGAAGCCCGATTTGGCTGAAAGAATGGTAGGGTGGGCCGTGGAACTCTCCAAAGTTGGGCTTCGATATGAACCAAGAGGGTCCATAAAAGGGCAGCATCTCACTGATTTCGCGGTCGTGCTACATTTGGCGGAAGACGATTATTGGAATCAGTATGTCGACGGAGCGTCCGGCCGGGAAGCCAGCGGCGCGGGTGTAGTACTGGAAGGACCGAACGGTTTCCTGCTGGAACACTCTTTGGTATTCAAGTTTAAGACGTCCAACAATCAGGCCAAATACGAGGCCCTGGTACTAGGGCTAGAGCTGGCCAAGGACATGGGGGCCAAAACGATCATCTGCCGTACCGACTCACAGTTGGTGGTGGGACAAATGAATGAGGAGTTTCAGGTGAAGGAGGATCATCTCCTACGGTATTTCCATAAAGCTTCCGCTCTGGTGACCGACTTTGACAAAGTCGAAATCAAACATATACCCCGAGAGCAAAATGCCCGTGCGGATATGTTGTCAAAACTTAGCTCAGGCAAAGAGAAAGGGCAACTTACCACGGTCATCCGATAGGTCCTTCTTCAACCATTGGTGGAGTGCAATGCGATAACCACTAGCACCAATGATTGGCGTGGAGAGATAAAGGATCTAATGAAAAAGCAAGACAATGGCCTCTCCCTGAAACCGGGTGAGGCCGAGAAGATAGCCAGGTTCTTAATAATCGGGGATGACATGTACGGGAGAGGATTCTCCACGCCCTTACTGAAGTGATTGTCGAAAGAGGAAGCACAGTACGTAATGGACGAATTACACAATGGCGTCTACGGTTTTCATTCAGAAGAAGGACATTGAAGGCCCGCATCCTCTGGGCGGGGTATTACTGGCCCACCATGGAGGAGGATGTGTGTATCTTTACTCAGTGTTGCCTCAGTTGCCAAGCACACTCCAATGACACCCATGTGTCGCCCCACATGCTACACTCTATTGTGTCACCTTGGTCGTTCGGCCAGTGGGGAACGGATATTGTTGGACCCCTCCCTCAGGGTCAAGCGCAGAAGAATTTTTTGTTGGTCGCCGTTGATTACTTTACCAAATGGGTCGAGGCCGAGCCTCTGGCGTCCATAACAGCTCTCCAAGTGCAGAAATTCTGTTGGAAGTTAATTTGTCGGTTTGGACTCCCGAAGATGATAATAACAGATAATGGTAGACAGTTCATAGATAAGAAACTCAGGCAGTTCTATGTTGACTTGGGAATCAAACATGTCACCAGTTCGGTAGAGCATCCTCAAACGAATGGACAAGTCGAAGCTGTAAATAAAACTATAGTGGCGGAGTTAAAGAGAAGGTTAGGGGAAAAGAAAACCGCCTGGGTAGAGGAATTGCCGAAAGTGCTATGTGGCTACAGGTGCACACCGCACGGGACCACAGGAGAAACAAGAGAAGGTTAGGGGAAAAGAAAATCGCCTGGGTAGAGGTATTGATGCCATGCTTCCAGTTGAGTTGGGAGAGCCCTCGTTGCAGAGAAGAATAGAAGACATACAATTGAACGACCAAGAACTCAGGGTCGAATTAGACACATTAGACGAACGGCGAGACCGGGCCGCCCTCAGAGCCGAGGCATGCCGAAGAATGGTCGAGCGAAGATACAACACCAGGATCCGTCCCCGCGACTTCCAAGAAGGAGATTTGGTGTGGCGTAAAACGGGGGAGGCAAGACAGACACTCCACCATGGAAAACTGGCTGCTAAATGGGAATGTCCTTTCAAAGTGGTGACGACACTAAAAAATAGGGCATATCAGCTTGCTCATCCGGACGGCCGCTTACTCCCAAACACGTGGAATGCAACTCACTTGAAATTTTATTTCAGTTAAACTTATGTGGCTATAATCAATTGATATGTAACCCTGTTCGTTCTACTTCTTTCTAATGAAATGACAGACGCATTCCACGTGGTTCAAAAATTCGCATAAAGTCACCGTACGAAAGGCCAAGGCCTGAACCAGCCAGTCTTCAAAAAAACGTAACACCCGTGATAGAATCACCGGGATCCATCCCCTCATACGGGGGGAAAGGGCGATAGGTTACGACCGGCCCATCCCCTCACCCTCTGGATTTGGGATCCGTCCCATCTAGCCAGCGGAGTTGGCGAATGATTATGACCTGCCACTACCCCATAACGATTAAGTTATCGAGATCCGTCCCATCTAACCAAGGGAGTCGGCGAACGGCTACGACCTGCCACTACCCTACAACGATTAAGTTGCCGGGATCTGTCCCATCTAACTACGAGATGAGGTGGCGAACGATTATGACCCACCACTTCCCCACAACGAGTAAATCATAAAATAATAATAATAATAATAATAATAATAATAATAATAATAATAATAATAATAATAAATATACATACAAAATTATATGCAGAAATATGTATTCATTTAGCTGTTCAAAACATACACGACAAAGGTCCAGCAAAATACCAGGTGGGTCGATAGCACAAACACCCACCACGTTAAATGTTTCTCGATCGACCACGCCGTTACAAAAAGCCTAAAACAAAACAACTAAGAAAACACGAATAATCAACCCCTACTCCTCATTTCGCCCACTAAGCTCCTCTTCTGTTCCCCTTGCGCCACCGGACGATCCAGCATCCACCTTCTCCACTTCGCCAACCACATTAGCTAAGTTAGCTTCAACCGGCCTCATCTAGCTCCCATAGACGTCTTGGTAAAGATTGAACCCGACAGCAACAGGGTTCACCTTCAATAAAAAGGCCGCCTGCTGCATGGCCTTGTTGAAACCCTCCTCGTGTTCAATAACCACAGTCGCATCTAAATTGGTGAGAGTCTCATTGGCCTTAACCAACTCAGCACTAAGATGCTCCTTTTCGACGTCGGCAGCAAGCAATTCCTGAGACAGACGTCTACTTTGTTCGGCTAACTCCTCGCCTCTCCTACCAAGGCGACGGATCTCCAATTTCAATTTTCTCGCTTCCTCGATCAAACCGTTCTCTCGTAACTTGGCATCCTCCAACAACTTGTTCGCAGTTGCAAGTTGCAGGCTCGACTCGTCCAGGTCCGCCTTCAGCTTCGACTGCTTCTCATCACACTTTTCACGGTCCTTGGTCAGTCTTTCCACCTGACGACGAAGCGCAGCCGACGCATTCTGCTCTTCGGCCAGCTCCCGCAGCAGGTCACGACCTTCTCGATCGGTGCCTAGATCACGGGCCGTCCAAGCTAGCATCACTCCGCGGGTCATCAATTCCACAGCGGCCCCAAGAAGTTCTCCCTCAGATAAGGGCTCAATGACTGCTTGTTGGCAGGAGCTAGGACGGAAGTCCATCCGTGAAGCTACATCGAAAGCCGGATCGAAGACACCGGCTAGAAGGGGGATAAGCGGTGCACTCCCACCACAGCGACTCCGCTTGGAAGAGGACTTCCCTTCCTCTTTCGACTTCCTCTTTCGCTCTAAGGGGCCTACAGATTCTGGGGGCGACTCAGAAGATTGCACCAACGTAACATGAACTGGGTCTTGATGAACCTGCTCACTGACCCGACCGGTACCGATAACCTCATCAGAATGGACCACCACCATCACAACGTCCGCCTGAGGTACGACAGTCAGTATCTTAGTGTTTGGCGCATGACTCGAGGCGGCGAAGGGACGATCGATACCCTTCGAACTACCGCTCCCCTTCCGTCGCTGAGTGGAAGCAAACCACCCCGTCTTACGAGGCTCAGGCAGCGTCATGTACCCTGAAAAAGGAAACAAGAATTTAGCTAAGTCAAACCAGCGCACAAAAAACACAACCCGATCATCCGCATACCAAATGCAATCTGATCATAATCTTCGTATTTCAAACAGTTAACGAAGCCACGGGCGCTAAGGCGGTGGGGCAGGTCGTTTATTGCACGGACGACGTCTCGCTCATCTGCGTTCAGAAGGCCAACACCAAAGGCCTTTATTTTTGGGGGATCCTCCGTCCAATAAAAGGGGAACCGAGGACCACCAGTGGCATCAAAGAAGTCCGATCTACGTGACTCCTTAATAATTACTTTGAAATATCGCGTCTTGAAATTTTTGAAGGACTCTACGAAAGGCTTGAACAAAGTCCGATTGTGAGCAGACGATAAAGACACCCACCCTCGACGAGGTACCGGCCGGACGTTGAAATAATGAAGGAATACCCGTACCATGGGAACTAATACCACAACCGCAGACAGCGCTGTGAAGGCCTGGACGGCCGCCCAGCCATTCGGGTGCAATTGACTGGGCGCTATGTTTAGCTCTTTCAGAACCGATGATTGAAACTCCGTGAATGGTACCCGCACGTACATTTGGTCGAACATGTAGGTATAAACGAAAAAGAAATCCTCCGAATTGGAGCCTTTCCCGTGAAAGACGCGCTCGTTCGAGTGACTCACTCCCAAGCGAAACAGTCGGGCATCCTCCAAGTCACGAGCAATGTAAGAGCGGTTCGACCACCATGATAAATCTTCGCGAGTCCCGAAGTCAGAAGTATACTCGTTCACCTTTGGGGAAGCCCAACGATAACCATGAACTCGCGGCCACCCACCGGCCGGCTTGGCCATCTCCCGGTCGACGCGTACACCCTCCCTCATTAAAAAGATGGGGTACCCGTTTATCAGCCTGTCTCCGTCCGGAGAGGGTGGGGTAGAATCATCTTCGCACGAACCAGCCTCCAGAAAGGCCGAGGAAACCATGCTTGGGGATGCGACGTCTGTGCCCACCGTGGACATGACTCGTCACCCGTCGACGGAGCACCTACACCTACACCACTAGTCGCCCCCGCCCCACCTCCGCCGCCTCGGCCAGACGACTCCTCCGATGAATAGACACTAACCACAACCATTTATTACCTTAGAATGAAGAATCTTGGGTTGAAGGAAGAAGAAGAAATGGGAGAGATGCTCACTGACGCCTCCCTCAACCCCTATTTATAGGAAAATATTTTTAAAACTGTCGCGCCTCAACCACCGTCAAATTGCAACCACGTTCAACGGCCCTGATCTGCGACGGTTCAATTTCATAACCACGAGACCAACCACAGTGGCACACATGTCCTTTCCCACCCAAGATCACCACTCGAGAATTGCACTCACCGCTGCCGCAATCGAACCCTTTCAGTTACTTCGTCACTTCAGGCTTGGTGGGCTTGTGTATTGTAAGAGGTCGACCGGTTGGTAGTTCATGGGTCATAGCTAGGTGTCACAACCGGAATCACGATGGGACGACGATCCAAAAAAAAACATTTTTTGAAAAAGATTTGGGAGTCGCCACCATAGTTTATTCTAGAAAACTACGAAAAAACCATAAAATGATAAAGCACGGTCCACGAAAACCAAAGATTGGGTTCGGGAGTCGGTTACGTGTAGGGAAGGTATTAGCACCCTACAATGCCTGCCCGAAGGCAGTACCTTTAATTAAATATGCGATTTGATGTGGTTTACAAAATGTTTAACTATCCCAAAAAACGACAATCTAAAGAAACAAAAATATTTTTTTAGTTTTTTGAGCCTGACAAGGATTGACCTTGCTCCTACGTATTCTCACTAAAATGAGAAATCAGGGTTACGTAGTTCTAGCAGAAAGATTGTTTGTTTGTTTGAAAATATTTATTTTTTGGTGTTTGATATATATAAAAAAAAGGAAAAGGTTCTTAGCACGAGGACGATGCGTGCGATCACACACGTGCTTAAACCTTCAAAACAAATTTTTTTATTTTATAAAAAGGGAAAAAGGTCTTAGCACGAGGACGATGCGTACGATCACACACGTGTTTAAACCTTCAAAGCAAATTTTATTTTATTTTGATGAAAGGGGAAAAGGTCTTAGCTCGAGGACGATGCGTGCGATTACACACGTGTTTAAACCTTTAAAACATTTTTATTTTATTTTTTTTAGAGAAAAGAAGAAAAGGTTTTAGCACAAGGACGATGCGTGCGATCACACATGTGTTTTAACCTTTAAAAAATATTTTTTATTATTTTTATGAAAGAAGAAAAGGTTTTATAGCACAAGGACGATGCGTGCGATCACACATGTGCTTTAACCTTTAAAATATATTTTTATTATTATTTTTTTAAGACTTTA
>NW_014541837.1:1551531-1566423 GCF_000741045.1 Vigna radiata var. radiata
TTTTTTTATTTTGTAATTTTTCTTTTTTTTTTATTCTTTATTTTTATAGTATTGAAAGCATGTGTAATAAATATTAAAGTGCAATAATGAAACAAACTTATAAATAAAATTACAAAAATAAGGAATGTGAGGATATAAAATTACATGAGGTTATATGCAATAAAAACTTGATAATCAAATAATACAAAAATAAATCATGAAATAAGACAAAAGTATAAGTTTAGAGAAAACCAGGGTGCATGCAACCCGAAGCCCTTTTCTTTTTGTTCCCTTAAGTTCTCTTCTTGAAATTGAATTTTCTCTTTCTCTTTTTTTTTTGTTCCCTTATGCTCTTTTCCCGAAGTTCAATCCTCTTCTCTTTTCCTTGTTTACAATGTGCATATTTTATATACACACATTTGTAATATTATTATATTATTATGATCTTGCGTTAATGGCGAATTAATTATCAATTAGCAAAATAGAGAAATAAACGGTCTTGAATCAAATTATAATAATTGTTAGAAAATTATCCATTAAAAGGAAATCATATTTTTCTTGAAACTGAATGCAGCAATCAATATATTATTTTTTAATTATTGCTTGTAATTATTGCCATAATGCTGATTCAAATTATTACCAAATAAACAAAATTTCAAAAATATTCTAAAGTAATCTGTCATGCATTAATATTAATGGCTTATGGGCATTTTTCCAAGAAAATCAAATCTTTTCCTTTTCATTTTTTCACGTGCACCCCCCTTTTTTCCTTCCTTCTTTATTCCTTTTTTTTCATTTTTTCTTTTTTTCCTTTTTTCTTTTATTTTTCCTTTTTTTTGTTTGCAATTATTTTTCTTTTCTTTTTTTTTTCTTTTTTTTTCTTTTTTTAAAAGACTAAACAAAATGGTAAAATAAAATAAAAATAAGATAAAAGTAAAAAAGACAAGTTCTATTATTTAGCCACCCGGACGAAATTGGGTGTTGACACTAGGGCGTCTCGAACGTCCGTCCGTGATCATAACAAGAACACCGACCGTACGGTAAGAGAATTTATATATATGACATCCCAAATTATATAAATATATACAATGTAGAATGACATTCATTATAATAAAAGAGAGCAGCTAAGAGGATGTAATTAGTATTAAACTTTTACAGTCATCCTAAAAATGAATTCTAACTTCACTATACATAATTCAAAGTATTTCAAAATAAGGAATACTTAAAATTTCTTCAAAAGATCTACAAATACTAAACTGGTCTACAGTAAAGTTCTCCAAAATAAAGTAAATATAAAATAGTACTCCTAAGAACTAGGTGGTATCCTCTTCTTCTAGGGCTTGCTCAAATGGGACATCATTTGCCTTTACTCACATCCAGTTTGGATGATCATTGCAAAAGGGAGAAAACAAACATACAAAACAACCAACAAACATGCAAGGGTAAGCTAGATTCTCAAAAATATACATGTTAATACATGTTAATGCAATTTAATCTAACATATACAATTATAGTCACATACGCAAGTAATTAGCACATTGTAACAGATCATAAACTAGACATGACTCGTCCAGACTTAGAATGAACATCGAGCTATGGCGGGTTGTGCACTTGTGGTGGCCTCTACTGCTTTGCAAAGCCATTGCTATGGGTTACACCCTACCACACACATAAGTGTAAGTCCGTTATCACTCGCCTTGGGTCATACTGGAAGCACCCAAGAGTAGGACCTCCTACTACTCTCACCATATGACTAATTCTTCTCTAAATTGAGATTGAAAAAGTCATTAGAGTGTTAGGATAACCCTCAAGACTAAGCTTCCTATATTCATTCTAAACACTACAAAGATCTCACCTAGAGATCTTACATTTAAACCACCACCAACAATCTTGAAATCATGTTTAATTCTTTCTCAAGTCATACTTTCAAGCCACACAATTCCAATATATAACATACATGTATAGTAGCTAAAAGTTTAATTCCATACCAAAATTAATAATTTTAATACCTATATATCATAATATAATATTACATATAACTTAATCCTATTAAGTTTCTATAAAAAAAAATATAATAAATATATAAATATATAAATATAAATATAAATATATATAAATATATATATATATATATATATATATATATATATATATATATATATATATATATATATATATATATATATATATATATATATATATATATTATATCAATATCATATACTGACATTATATAATATATGTATTTATATATATATTTTAAAGAAAGAACTTAACAAAGCTAAAACAACTATTTCTTTGTTCACATCTATAATATCATGAAAATCTCTCAAACAACTCCATGCAGGGAATAAAGCCTAGGTTCCCACCATTTTTCTCACTCACGCAAACACCAAACTAATACAACAGTAAAATACTTTGTGTAAAATCCTTTCCTCCCCACGCTCACAGATGCAATCTCCATCTCCACTGCAATACTTAAGACTATCACTTTTAACTCTCTCCACCAAAACTCAACTCCCACACACGTTCACACTTTCCTTCCTAACTATCCCTTCCACTACTACAGCAAGACCCATGCCCATACAACACTCTCCACTCCTTTCCACTTTACTTCCAACATTCTCCTACAATCCAAAACCTTAAAACTATCTACCTGCATCTTCTGTTCTATCCTAAAATTTACAACTTCCAATATATAAAACTTTTTCTCTTACAACTTAGAACCCATACATACGACCCATAAAACTATGCACGGTACTCCTCTCCTGATTTTCATTGTAACCACTAAAACTCAACCTCATTGTTTCCACACTCTCTTCCTTTCATCATTCTAAAATCCCACATATAATTCTTACAGTAAACAAAGCATACCCCTCTCTACTCACGCTCCAATCATAAAATCTCTTCCTTTTAACAAGGCACGACCCACCAAATTTTTCCTAAAAAAAATTAAAACCATTCAAAACTAACAATTTAACATATTAAGCCCCTGTTACATGCGCCTAAACCAAAAAGAAAAGAAACTTATCATATTCCAGTCAAATCACAAACATCAATTATCAGTTCCATAATTTAAACAGTCAAGAAACACATAATTTATCATACAAAATACTAAAATTAACTCAACCAATGTCACAATACCACAACACGGTCTACACAATATTTTGTTCTACAAATTTCAATTTAAAGAAAAGAAGGACCTAGCTCCCCTTACCTGTGGGTTGCGCTGAATAGTATACCCAAAGTGCTCTAACAGCGACCCACACGGCAGTATGCTCACCGACCCTACAGATCACCAAATAAGTGATAGAATGTAGCTCTTAGAGCTAGAATATACCGAAAATGAAAAGGAAAACGTACAAGGCACATGCAGCCAGTAAAACTAAAAACCCTAGGTCCTAGACAGTGAAAAAGAAAGGGAAAAAGGCTTACCGGGTACGAACAAGAAAACTGTTCGATTCAAAGGATAACTCTTGGCACCGCGAACGTTCAGATACCTTTAGGTTACAACTCAAACGGTTCAGTGTTGGAAGATTTTAGAGAAAAGGCAGAACACCTTCTTAGGGAGAAAATAACTTTATCTAAAGAGAGAAATAAAAGAGCAGAAATGGGAAAGTCTGATTCTTTGAGGGGGGACCCCTTCCTAAGGTCTTGGGTGTTTAGTGTATAGGCTGACTGCCCCAACATAGGCCCAATGGCCTTATTATTTTTCAGACCCTATAACACTAGAAAATAGTATTTTAGGATTGGTAGTAGTTTAAAAATAATGAGACTAGGTTATTTTAATATTAAATAGTTATTTATAAGTAGTTTTGTTATGAAAGAGTTTCATTATTTTAAAACATATCATTTCTCTAAAAATCATTTTTCTAGAGTTCTTTGTCTTCTGTTAGTGTTCTAATTCTTGAGTCATCTCTTTGACGATTAAGAAGTGTTTAATTGACCACGACGACAAGGTCTACATTCCTATCCGATCAGTTTATGCAATAGAACAAGTAAGTTTCAATTTCTTTTTACTCTTTGCTCTTTAATCGAGTCAATGCATGGAAGTTTTCATTGCATGTGTCTTATGTTGTTCTTTGAGCTTTTTAGGTTAATATAAGGTACTAAAGACTAAAGACTTTTTCCTTTTTCAATTTGTTAATTTGTAAGTATTTTTAAAAATTTCTTATACGAAAAGTAATCGAAATATTATTAGAATATTGTATTATCGGTGTAAGATAAAAAAAAAATAAACTAGTTTTACTTAATTTTTTTCACAGACGAGTTTTAATTATAAATAGAATGTCGTCAATGATCTATATTTTATAAGAATGACTTAATTTTTAGAGTGTTATAATATACTATTATAAGAGTCTCTTTGACTTGAGAATTATGAATTTGTTGTGTTTTTTTCTGTACGTATATAATTATTTAAATTTACATTATAGACAGCTAGAAATTTCTAGTTGAATTTAGACATTATTTTTTGAAATTGTGTGTATATTTAAGTTAAATTATTATTATGTGTTTGAGAAAATAAAGGAAAAGATGGAGCGTGGAATACGGAATAATCTGCTGTCGATGTTAAGAAATGTCTCCAACAGTGACTTCAATGTTAAAGTCGGATACTATGAGCTCTTATTGTAATGAAATTAAATTATATTTTATTTAATAAGAAAGCTGCATTGGTAGTAAAATAACAAAATTACGTTTTCATAAAATGTTAAAATTGAAAAAAGTAAAATTTTTCAAATTCCATTCATGTATATAATGTTGAATATATAAGTTATAATGATTACTTTGAAATATAACAATTATAAATTACTTATTTACATCTTTTAGCAAAAAATATTATTATTTAATTATAATTTAAGATATTTGAAAATAATTAATTTTTTATCAAAAATTTTAGAACTTCTACTTTTTGATAGATTAAAATTTTAACTTATATTTAAAAAAAATATTTGTTGATTTAAATTACATAAAAATTAAAAAAAAAAATACCACAACAAACATTAACAGTAATGTAATAATTAAAATAAATACTTAATATCATGGTTCAATATTTTAAATGCTTAAATGTTAACATTCTACTATAAACACAAAAAATTATGTGAATATATATTAAAGATGATATAAAATTATTAAGAAAAAGATATTTTAGTAAAAGAAATAAATAATAACTAAAATAACTTACAGGCTAAAACCCCTGTATATATGTTCTTTCACATTAACTCAATAGATATTTCTGTTACTAAAAAATTTAATGAAATAAACTAATTACTAACTTATTTTGTTTCAGTAAACATACCTTTAATCTATCGTAGTTAAATAAAGAGGGAAGAGGAATATCTAAATGACGTGTAGATTTCGTTACTTACATCACTAACAAAGCTAGTAATAAATTAAAATGAAAGAATCCACTTACTCAACAAAAAAATTAAACATTTACATGCACAAACTTACTTTCACCTCCGACATCTTTGGAAGACTGGTTTTAGTGTTTCAAGAATCTGTTATAAAATGAAAAAGAAATATTAAACGAAATAAGTTATGATATTTTAATAAGTATTTAATATACCAATACATAAAATTAAGTTAAATATATACTTATATATAAATATGAAAGGATGTCTTTGTCAACAAATTTTACTGCACAACCATTACATTAAGTATATTATTTAAAGAATGAAATCCAGAAAGATCTATGCACACAGATTTTTATGTTTAAGTCAATAAAAGCGAAAAAAAATATAAAGGAGCAAAAGAATTAACAGTGCATTATATTAGAATGTCAATGTATTTGCTAATGAAGTTTCAAAACATTATGCTAATTTAGTCTTAGATTCACTAAATTATGTATTGATAGATTATAAGTTTAAATATATTTTTTTGTGCAAATAAGAATATTTGATGAATAATTAATTATGAATAATTGTTTGAGAGAATATCATTACCATATGTCCGGAAAGATGTGTGAGCTTCCATTTTCATATCTCTGAGAAACAACTTAAAGACCCGCATTGGAGAGATTATTTTCTTTCACCTTTGCGTCAATATTCTCAACTTCCTCTTCCTCTGTGACATACCAATTGTAAGGAAGCTGGATTTTCGGCCCTGAACCAGTGTTGCTTTTTTCTACATACTCAAAGTCCACATGATCATGATTTAATTTGGAAAATTTTATGTATCTCTGCCCTTTACTGTCACTTATATCTTGTTTGAGTATAGGTCTCATCCCCCATTCTTCGATCACAACATTTGGTTGCGCTTTAAATGTGATATGCGCCCCTGTTTTTACAAAATGACAGTGTTCTCGACTGATGTAAATTATCCAAATATGTAAAGATCCATAGGTTTGATCTCTCCTCGAATTAAGTCGCATATCAAAGCACTCTTCTGTGTATTCACTTTCAAAAGAAAGATAAAGTGGAGAGCACTCTTCTGTGTATTCACTTTCAAAAGAAAGATAAAGTGAAGATGAAGAAAATGAAGAGTGATAAGGAAGATATCCACCAAGTCGCTTAAATATAACAAAAAAACCAAAGCCAATCCAGTTGTCATTCATACCACATCGAAGTATCCTTATAATTGAATTCCGTAAGAATGTTTCACCGAAGATAGGTCGAAATCCCATATCCCAAGGAAGAACAAGGTCAAAGCCACACCGAAAATTACAGGGTTCCTATCAACATAAGAAAATCACAAAATAGTTTTATTACAATCAATTTGTACTACAATTTAATTGGCTGATAATAAAAAGTATTTTTTACAATTAATCTCTAAAAATATTTCTAATAATGAATTAGGCAAATGTTAGCCAAAGACAAAAAGAGAAGGTTGTAGAATGTGAACCTTAATTAAGTGGAAGAAGCCTTCAAGTCCGACGAACTCAAGTCTATCATGAGACACATTGGAACTATTCAAAAGATAAAAGCCTGATCTATGATCACGAGATCCAGATACCGTTTTAAAATACTTCCCCCCTGATTTATCTCCTTCGATTGGAAGGTCAGGCAAAGATTTAAGATTAGGACAATGAGACAAGTTTAAATATGCTAGACAATGAAGCTGACTGAAGGAATCAGGTATTGAAACAAATTTGTTTCCCTCTAGATTCAGTCTTTCTAAACATCTCAATTCTCCAATAGTATCAGGTACTTCTTTTAGATTGCAATAACTTATGTCCAGAAAAATCAAGGATACCAAATGGGACGAAAAAGCTTGTCTTAGTATCGGATTCGTACGGTCAAGGTATTCCAAATGGGACATATAACTTTGTCCTGGTATCGGATCCATACGGTTAAAAGAACCGTATAAATCTAGAGTTTGAAGAGATACCAAGAAATTGATATCATATGGTATACTGACAAGCTCTTCGCATTTTCTTAAACTCAAGAAAGTAAGACTTGAAAGGACTCCAATAGACTCATGAATAGTGGATAAACTTGTACATGCATCCATGTCAAGGTACTCAAGATGTGTTGCCCTTGTAAAATCTGGGGTGCTTTCAAGTTTAGAACAACCCGAGAGATGTAGAACTCTCAGAGAACTCATGTTGCCTACATAGCCAAAGTCAATGGAAACT
The DNA here is from genome assembly GCF_000741045.1 of Vigna radiata var. radiata. Taxonomy (NCBI): domain Eukaryota; kingdom Viridiplantae; phylum Streptophyta; class Magnoliopsida; order Fabales; family Fabaceae; genus Vigna; species Vigna radiata. The sequence goes on from NW_014541837.1 coordinate 1,559,084, forward strand.
AGATTGCAACAATTTCGTAAATTCAAGAAAGCAAGCTTCTTAAGAAGCCCAATCGATGAATGGACATAAGATAAACTTGTACATCCAGAAAGATCTAGCCTTTCAAGTTTTATGATTCTGGAAAAATCTGGAGTCTCACTCAGGTACTTGGAGTTGCTTAAATCAATCCTTTTCAAGTTGGGACAGCTCTGTGAGAAAGAAAGTAAACAATCACCTATTATCATATAATCCTAAAACTTCAATTTCATTATTTCTTTTTCAGTTTGGTATGCTTTCAGAATTAAAGACATATAGGTAGATGAAAAACAAAGTTTCATTTTAGTTCATTAGGTGAAAAATAAATAAATTAGAATGTCATACAAAAGGATACTGATGATAGTTACTCAAATTAATAAAACTTTTACAATTACTATCATAATAATTAAATAGTAGAGAAAATTACACCCAAAATAATCCAATAATATTAAAAAAATTTAACTTTTAACTAAATGTTTATTCGAATTATAATTTCAAAATTATTACCACAATATTCAAGCAAATTTTAAGTAATTTATATTCAATTTTTTAAAATTTCAAATTATGATATCATTATAGAAGTAAAAAGAAAATGACCAAAATGTATTGCCGCTTCTTGACACGCCCGCAGAGATATTTGCTCTTTCCTCTTTCCGTAGTTTCTTTAAATTGACATAAAAAGGAAAAGGAAAAGTGATTGTAGTACCTTGCGGCCTTCCCAAAAATGTGTGATGTGACTATTAGGCATATTCAATTCCACAATATCAGAGGCTGTAAAGTACGGAGGGAGAGAAGCAAAAGGATAATCATGCCACAATAGATATTGCAGTCTGTCTGAAAGAAACTCAAGCCTTCCTGAAACTCTTGTGTGATATAATATCAGTAATGTAAGCCCCTTCATTCTTGACAATCCGTCAACAATACACTCTGACATTTCTTCTTTTTTATTTAAAACTATGGCTTTCACCTTCTCTGTTCCCTAAACAATAGAGAATAAACATGTCAAGAAACACATAATTGAATCATTTTAATCGTTAGAACACGAAATGTTTTTATAGAAAAGGAAAATAGTGAAGTCTTAATTGAAAATTCAAAACTTCACTTTCCTATTACTTTAAAATGGGCATTCCGCCCAAACCAACCTATCCTATCACGAATGGGTGACTCAATTCAATCTGATTCATTTATTAGTTAGTTAAAAAAATTTCAACTTGATTCGATCTATCATATATTGGTGGGTTAAATATGTTGGTTTACTACTGTTTCAATCCAGACGAATTGGATTTAAATGAATCGAATTGAAATTTAATCACATAAAAAGAAAAAATCATTTTTTTCAACCCAACTCAAACTCTTGATGGGCCAAATTGACCCGCAGATTATAACCCATGACAATTCTAAAAAAAATCTATTGATACAAAAGTATGAATACTAGCAATAATAATTGGTTATTTAATGGGAAGAAAACGATCTAAAGAAAATAATCTTAGTCTAAATGGAATAACCAATAAATGTTGCTAGATATTACAAATAAAATGACTCACTAAGTTTGGAAATGTAACTTGTTACCGTTTCTGCTCTCAAGGCATGCAAGAAGTTTTTATGAAGCCATATTCTACTCCATGATCCTGGTTCCTCCGGAGATTGGTCCCGAACCATTTTCTTTCCTAATTCTTGTAACAATTCATGCATATGAATTTCTTCATCGCTAATAGTGATGAGTGATTTCTCAATAAGTCTTGAAATTCCAATGTGAGGGTATAACCCACAACATTCTAGAATTCGCTTAACATAGTCCACCCTCTCCCCTTTAAAGAAACAAGCAATGTGTAAAAATATTTGTTTTTCCTCACGTTGTAGTCCCTCAACACTTATTTCTAGTACATTCATAATTTTGTCATCTGGACTATCTTCCAATCTATTCAACACATCACTCCATTCATCAGCATCTCGAGTACACAAGAAAGAACCCAACACTTTAATTGCCAGTGGAAGACATTGGGCATATTTGAGTACTTCAGGAATCAACGCCGCACAATTACTGCTTTGATCTTCACATTTGAAAGCCTTTCTACAGAATAATTCACGAGCATCCGCATCGTTCAATAATGGAAGCTTGTGTATCAACACATCACCCTCATAAGCTTTCAGAATATGCTCATCTGTGGTTGTAATAACCATCCTACTTCCCTTCAAAAGCAATTTAGGTTTTATGGCCAAATTTTCCAATTGCTCTAATTCATCAACATTGTCCAGAACTACGAGTACCTTTATGCTGTGTAGCCTATTTTCTACAATCCCTGATATTTCAATAGGATTACTCATATCTATGTTTTCACGTAAAGTTTGATGAATAATTTGCTTTTGAACAGCAGTATGGCCACCATCTCTATAAAGTTTGCTCACATCCTCAATGAAACAAGAAGCATCAAACCTATGAGAGATTTTGTCAAATAGGACAGCTGCATGAGTAGTCTTTCCTATTCCATTCATTCCCCAAATTCCTAAAACTTGAACATCATCACTGTTTGACCTTAATCTTAATTTGTCTTCTAATTCTTGTACGCGTGGTTGTATCCCAATAAGGTCATTCACAAACCATGAAAACTTATGACGTAATTTTTTAATTACTGCTTGAACAATGCTTTGAATCTGTTCAAACTCTGGCCTGCAAGAGAAGGAAAAAATAGAGCACTCAACCATTACTTAAATTGTCATGTTATGAATCTAGGACAATAAAGCAAATGACTGTAATTGATACTTACTTGTCCCTCACATCCCAACCAGCTGAATTGGCCAAATCCGTCATAGCCCTCTCCCATCCACGAACCTTGTCCCGATCTTTTTGGAATTTGCATCTGTGTGAAACGAAGTCATTCTCGTATACCCCATTCTGATGTCTTACATGAGATGGATCTACATCATAGAAAATGGGGAAAACAATTTGGCTTGATTGTTGTTTGCAAAAAGCTATAGCGGTCATTTCGTCTAAACACCAAGTGGAAGAAGCATAATTTTTGGAAAAGACAATGATAGAAAGGCGTGAAAGTTGAATTGCTTGTAGAAGCTGTGGGGAAATGGATTCTCCTTTCTGTAGACTGTGGTCATCTTTGAAGACGAAAATGCCCTTTCGGAGGAGATGAGAGCAGAGATGATCAACGAAAGAGTTGCGGGTGTCAGGACCTCTGAAACTGATAAACACATCGTATCTGTAGTCTTGGTTATGGATGGTGTCCGAGGAGGAGTCGTATGAAGAAGAAGAAGAGGAAGTGGATCCCGATGATCGACTACCAAAGCGGTCCCAAAACCACTTAAGCCCTGATTTCAGCATCTATGAATTATACGCTACAACTGGTAGTGTTTATTCCTTCAACTTCACACCATACACAGCGGAAGAACAACTATTAATAAAAAGTGTAGATTTGATTTGTTGAAAAGATGTAGAAGGTGGAAATCATATCTCGTGTGATAGAATTAAAGTGTGGAGCTGAACTATAACTGACCTGCGCAGTAGCTATTGCTTTGAACATGACACAAGAACAACCAAGATTCTTGATGGTCTTGCGTACGCAGTGAGAGAAGAACAACCAAGAACCAAGACGGGTTTGGGTTTTTGAAGATAGCAGCACAATATGACTTTTCCATTTTATTTCAGAGGAGCTTCGCTCGGTCAACTTCACCTATTTATTTTGATTTTTAGATGCTCTTCATTCTTTAATTAAAAAAAAAAAAAAAACTATAAAACTACTGGATGATTTGTTTATATATAAACTTTCTCATTTGTAATTTGGGAACACACAATTCATATTTTATAAAACTCTACTCGATGATGCAAAAACTTAAAAAAGGAAGAAAAAAAAAGGAATTTTACTCATCTTCGAGATCATCATCCTTTTCAAATTTTTGTGTAAGTTTTTTCTATTCTTGCTAATTTGCATTTCTCGTTATTACTTTCAGAATTATATTTGAATTTTTCACACTGTCATCGATTTCTTTTCATCTCTTCAGTGTTAAACATCTTATAATTGCCTTTTATTTCTAGTTTTACAATTTATAATCTAAACGCGTTTTTCCAATTAACTTTGTTTAAGAAAACGACTTTTCTTAATCAAATCTATAAAACAAATAAACTAAAAGATGTGATAACATTAATATTTTATTAAGTGGTTACTTCCTGAGAAAGTTCACGGCATGTCTTTGTAACAGGGGCAACCAGAAATTTTTTCCCACCCAACTGACTTTGACCAAAAGATTTCCCACTGTACTCTCTAGGAAACTCTTCACTTTTCTCTCTCCAGACTCAAAAGCTGGTCAGAATTGGTTCTAGAATATTGAATCTCTTTTTAAAACAAACAAAAAATTTATGACTAACAAAGAAAACTAAAAGAAATACCAAATGAAGAAACACGTTATTTTAAAATTAATTTTTGTTAAATAATTAGTAGGCTTAAATGCGTACTTTGTCCCTATGTTAGAGGTAATTTTCACTTTAGTATCCAATTTTAAAAGTGTAGACATTTGGTCTCTATATTTTCAAATGTATATCAATTTGGTCCTATCCATTTAACGGTGTTAAAATAGAAAACATTGAATTTACTGTACATAGTATGAGGTGTGCAAGAAATGATCATGTGTCCTCTAGTTGATTTGAAATGAGTTGATGTGGCAACCACCACTTTAAGATTGTCTCCCATCTTCCTCTATGCAAGGGACGCAACAGTAAAAAAATTAAAAATAAAAAGATAGAAGGGATTGAAGTTCCCTCTTATAGCAGCTCAAATCTTGATGAACTGCTCGATGACGGCGCACAACCACGAATGATCATAGCTACATATTCATACAATCCGAATGGTCAAGTCAAGTGGTCGGTCATTGCATGTATTATATGTTCGATCATTGCCTGAAATGTATGCTTGGTTATTGTATGCTTGAAATGCTTGGTTGAATATGTATTTGTTTAATTTGTATGATTAATTAAATTACACTAACTTACCCTTCTTTTCTGTCTTGTCATGTTTGTCTGTTCGATTTTTCCTTTACAATGATCATCTATGGATGTGAGCAGTGGGAGAGGAGTTTCCTTCTAAAACAAGTACTGGAAGGAGAAGATTTACCTTTTTAGTATAAGACCGTTTAGTCTTGTACCTAGGTTCGTACTAGCATAGTAATTTTGTAAAGTTTTTAATTAGCGGGTTACTTTAGGATAATTGTAAGATAATTTTCGTAAGTAATTGTTCTATCTTATTATTATATGATGTCTCATTAAATGTAGTTTCATATTATAATTTTTGGATGTTACAATTTTAACAGAAAAAATTTTTGTATATTTATATAGTTTTATATCAATAAGAAACCATTAAAGAAAAAAAAATTAATAAATTTTTTATCTGTACAATAATGCTAATCTTGTGCTCTTATTTTTAATCAAACTTCCACTTGATACCTGCAATGCATACATTGTTCCTTCCCTTTTCCATGTAATTTCATAGATTAAGATTTATTAAAATGAATGAGTGTTGTTGTGGCTATTCTAATTGAATAGAAGTAACCATAGATTTGAGTGGTTGTATGTGATTTCTATAGGAAAATAAAGACCACAAGAAATATATATTCCATTATATTATTTATTTAATTTGATATTTTGTGCAGCAGTCGTTTTAATCAACTCTTCGATGTTAAAGATGTAATAATATAATTATTTTAAGATTTAATTGTCCATTAACTCTTAAAAAGTATAAATTTTTTTGACTTATATTAAACTAACCACATTAATTTCAATCTATGCAAGAGTCAAAAATTCTTATATTTTTTAAGAGTTAAAGGACAATTAAATCTTAAAATAATTATATTATCACATATTTAATTGATTAAAATTATCTAATTAAATAAATAATATAAGATTTTAATATGTTATTAATTTTTTTTAATAATATTTTGATAATAAAATATGTGTTATTATTTTATTGATATGTTTAAATTTATTTTAAAAAAAAAATATTTAAAACGAATCAATCACAAACTACATGTGTTAAAGTTAAAAATTGTTAAATTTTTTCCCATATTGTTATTATGCGTGGGTGATAAATTTTATTATGAAATAAATTAAAACTATTTATTACTGATTTTAGTAGGAAAATCAAATCATATATATATATATAATATATATATATATATATATATATATATATATATATATATATATATATATATAAATTAACCCTCCATTAATGATGTACAATTACTATTTATATAACCACGTTGGGTAATGTCATCTTATTTGTTTACGTAAACTTAACGTTTCGGTAATATTATTATGCTAATGTTTGAAACTATTTTGAATTAGAGAAAAAGCTACAGCAACACTCAAAAAGGCAAGTTATAGATAATATTCAAAGTTAAAAGGGAAAATCACCTGAAAAAAAACAAAAAGTGAACGAGTATTATATTTATGAACAAAATAAAATTATTGAAAGACTTACTTGGATTATATTACTCATCGCATCACGATTATGATTAATTAATTATTTCTTCATTTTGTTTTACATCTAAAATAAAATTCACAGTGATAAAATATATATTGTAACATCTTATTTAAATACTATAAATACTATTAAAAAACTATAAGAAGATAAATAAAGTAGAATAATTAAACTCAAAAAATATTGATATCTATAAAGTTATTAAAAAATAAGTATAAATCTAACCTTTATATATAAAGAGAAATAAGAGTAATATTTACATAAGGTCTTTCAAAATAAAACTAAAGTAGCTAATTATTTTATTTAACTACACATTTGAGTCATCACCTCTTAGAGTCTATTCCACCTATTCCAATGAGACATCACACTAATTATTGTAAAAAGAACCAAACATACACAAACAATCAAATAAAAAAACACACAAAGGATAAACTAATGTAAAAAGAAACAAACACAAAATATTAACATTCATCATACACCACATTTAATATAAAGCTAAACAAACATCCTAAGTATACCATGAACCTAGACCCGATCATCCGGATAAAGTATGAATGTCGAGTTATGGCAAGTCATGCCCTTGTGGTCGCTTCTACTGCTTTGTAGAGCCATTGCCAATGGGTTTCACCCCTACTGCACTCACATGGTTAGTATGTTTTGCGTCTTAGGCCACAACATAACACCTAAACTAGGACCTTGATGGAGGTTGCTTTGATGATGCTTCTTCAACAAGAGATGCTCTTCAAGGTGTGTTGATGAAGCTCTTCAAAGGATGGACTCCATGTGAGATGATGAATGTTGCGGAAGCTTTTCAAGATGAAGAGATGTGGTTGATGGTGTTGGATG
>NW_014541837.1:1566883-1593506 GCF_000741045.1 Vigna radiata var. radiata
TCCATCTTCTTCTTCTAGCCTTAGCTTAAGTTGATGCTCCCTTCACGGATCTCCATTTAGTTCCCAAAACGGATTCCATCATACCCTCCCTCTTGAAAATGATCTGTCCTCAGATCGGAAAGATATTTGAGGAAGCACAACTTTTGTTTAATGATCTCCTCTTGGATCAAAAATGTACCTACAACAAATAACAAATAGGAGTATTATTAAAATAATATACTTAAACAAAGGAACAAAGAAAGAAAGTCTTTTGTTTTTGGAAAAGGTTTTATGAAGAAGGTTGTTGGCCTTTATTTGAAAATTTTGGTGTATTGACAAAAGCATATACAAAAGAAGAAAGAAATAAGTTCTTTTATTTTTGAAAATATTTTCCTGAAGAAAATTTATATTTTCTACAGAATATAAAACTTTTTCTTCACTAGGTGAAGAGTAAGAGTTATCCAAGCTTTTAGTGTATTGATCTTTTAAAAGTAATGTTCTTTTAGGAGGACATTCAAAAGAAGTGTTCCTTCTCTCAAAACACTTGATGTATTGGACATCTCTTGTTTTAGTTTCTTCAAAAGTTATAAGACCAAATTTACAAAAATCTTTTTGTTCACCTTGAGTTATTTTTAACTTGTGAGGTAACAACAACTCAAAAAGTGATTTTTTCAAAAGTTATTGAGGAGTTAAAAATAATGGGGAGTGAAAGTGGAGGTAAAAGACTTTCAAAAGTCAAGGTTGAAATCAAGAAATGAGAATCATTAATAAAAGGATAAGAGTTCAAAGTTTGGAAAACTCCCTTTAGAACTCTTGAATCAATTATGATTGGGAGAGTAGGAGGTGCCTTGAGTAATTCATCTTTGAGTAGGAGTTCTTCTTTGAGCAGGATTTCTTCCTTCACTCTTTCTCTCCTCTCAATCTCTTCTTTCTCTTTCTTTTGTTTCTCCTCCCTTTCTCTTCTCTCATTTTCTTCTTTCTCTTTCTTTTCTCTTTCCTCCATTTCTCTTCTCTCTTTTTCTTCTTTTTCTTTCTTTTCTCTCTCCTCCCTTTCTCTTCTAGCTTCCTTCTCTCTAACTTTTTTCTCTAATTGTATTTGTTCCTCTTTCTTCCTTTCCATTTCTCTTCTTTCCTTATCCCTCAAGAGCTTCTCTTGTTTCCCTTCGATCTCTTTCTCTTTAAGAAAAAACTCTTTTTCACCTCTAATATATTCTCTATCTTTCTCCATGAGTTCTCTCTTTTCATGTTTAAGCTCTTGATTTCTCTTGAAAGAAGGTGGAACAAATTTTCTTCTCATACAAGCTTTTAGATCAGTCCAATCTCTAATTGGTGATTTGATACCACTTTTAACATCATTTTGCCTTTGATACCACCAATCATATGCATGGCTCTCAAATCTAGAAGAACACAACCAAACTATGTGAAACTTACTGCACTTAATGATGAATGATTGAAGTTTTTCAATCTTTTCTTCCCAAGCTAAGTATGACATCAGATCAACTTCTCTTCCAAAATGTGGAATGTCATTCTCAGCTCTTAAACGCAACTCATTCTCAGTATACTTATAATAGAAACTGTCATGATCCCAAAACCTATCATCCAAACTAGAATGGTAGAAGTTTTCTTTGTGGTGACTATTTTGAAGCTCATTTCTACCATGAGAGGTGGATGTTTCTATAGTGTACCTTCTTCTGTTGGACGACTCAGCTTGTTGTTTTTCTCTCATTTTTTCCATCATAAACTCAGTAAACATACTCTCTAACTTGTTTACTTTTTGTGTAAGTTCATACCTAAGATGTAAGTCCTCTTGACTATCCCTGACACTCCCATGAACACTTGAATGAGAATGATCACTCATGTTGTAAAGTTTAAAATATTTTCAAAAAGGTTTTCAAAACACTTTACAACTATGAGTGAGAAAGGATTTCACAATTAAACTTTTTGTTTTTGATGGATGATTTCAAAAGAGAAACAATAGAATAAGAATCTTCTAAGTAGCTCCCAGGAAAGAGAGGTGAGTCACAATGGACAAGCTTAGAAACCAAGTCTTTCCTAGACAGAGTGCCCTTGAGTTAGCCTTACCTAAGCTTCTAAGAAGAAATCTTCCAAAACTTTTTTTTTTTTTAAATACAAATGCAAAGAATGCTCCTAAAACCAAAGAAAGGTTTATATAAGATGCTTTCAAACAACCTAAGTACCACGGAGACTTAAAAGATAAACAAGACAATGTATAAAAGGAAAATAAAAAGAATTGAATGCTATGTAAACAAGTAAACTAACGGTCCTATGTGAAGATGCAAATGACACTTAAGAGCCACTTGACACACCTTCAATTCTAAGAGTGGAAACTAAACTATTACACAATTTTAGCAATGGAGATGGGATTGTACCAAAGACATTTTCCCAAGACACCAAGCAAATAGAAAATGAAATCAACTAAAAAAAATTACAAGAACACAAAGGTTCCGTGATACAAAATTAATAGCCAATAAAAAAAAACAGCACCTAATTCCTTGCTTCTTTCAAGTGTTTGTCTTCTCTTGATTCACTCCAAAACAATGTAGTTATCTCCCTCCAAAGTCCAAGGAGAAATGCTTCTTTTAGCCTTCTTTTTAGCCTTCAAAAATGTTACCTTCAAGGTTAGTCAATCTCCAAAAAGAACCACCAACCAAATATGTTTTTCCAACACCAAAGAGGCCAAAAATAAAAGCAATAAAAGCACAATTTGAAAAGCTAAACTCAAAGGGAGTTAAAGGAGACAATACTTCAAGGAAAGCCAAGAATGACAACAGAAAAATTAAGGCAAGTCAAATAGGAAGGCACTCAAATGGAATTCCTAAAGAAAGGTGCTAGAATAGATGAATAAAACCAAAATAAAACTAAGAATACAAGACCAACCAGATTAGCCAAGGCAAAAAACTTGCTGGAAAATGCAAACAACACTTAAAATTCAAGTCCAAAATTGAGTTTCTTGTTGTTATAGTGTCCTTTTCTTTTGCAATTTTTTTTTTCACTTCTTTTGTCCCTTTTTTTTTTCTTTTCTTTTGTTTTTTATTGAGGGATATTTTGTTTTTATCACTTAATTTTTCAGAACACAACAAGCATCATAATATTTGCACAACTCATTAAAAAACAAGGCTAATTCAAGTGTGTATGTAGGAAATCCTAAGGAATCAAATGATCTTTTCACAACTAAAAAAATGACTCAATAGAAACCTAATACTAAGAACTTGTTTAGGAACTAATAACAAGTATGAATACACTCATAAAGCTCAAAGAAAACCTAGAAAAACCCAAAACACAAAAATCCGAAATTTCACGTTGGAACTGGACAACTCTGACCTTTGCTCAATGTTTTACCCATATCTTTTTCTATAGAACTCTAAATGAGATGAGGTGTTTTTTTCCTGGAAAGTAGACTCAAATATCTTTCATTTGACATATAAAACGTAGATTTTGGACCTTTGGTCTGGTTGCAGTTATTTTTTAAAATTGAGTCCCAAGAGCACTTTGCACCAGATTTCAAAGAATGGGTAGGTTTGAAGTTTTCAATGTTTTCAATTTTTCTTTCAAGTTCAACAAAGATGTGATGACATATATGGATATACAAGACTTAGGACAAAACAATATGATCATAAAATCAAAGAAAATGAATCAAAAGAAGACCCAAACCCATGACACAAACCCATAGAATCTGCACACATACAAATAGAAAAATTGGAAATCCTAGGCACACAACATGGATGATTCAAGAAGAACAATTAATTTGAATCAATATTTCAAGACATACAACACATACTCATGACTCAAACAACATATTAGACATGTTGGAAAAGATGAAACAACAAGGAATTCACAACAACACAAATGGGTAAGAAAAATGGGTAAGAATTTTGAGACACTTATCTCTTGAAGACTTCCAAGATAGTGACCATAGCCTTGATACCAAATGATGGAGGTTGCTTTGATGATGCTTCTTCAACAAGAGATGCTCTCCGAGGTGCGTTGATGAAGCTCTTCAAAGGATGGACTCCATGTGAGATGATGAATGTTGCGGAAGCTTTTCAAGATGAAGAGATGTGGTTGATGGTGTTGGATGGTCTAGGTAGAAGTCCTTCTAGGAGGTGAGGCCAACCATGAAGGAGAAAGTAAGAAGAAGTCTAGAGAAAGACATTTCTTAGAGTGAGAANTAAGGAGAAGGAGACTTGCAATTTTGGCAAAGAAACTCTAGCATTCAAAATAGTTCTAAAAAATTATACAAGGTTGCCTCTCCTTTTATAGGTGAAGGAGTAGGCTAGCATTNAATGCACTAGAAAGGAACTAAAAGCTTCCTATGGCAAGGGGGGATGAATGGGAGCCTTCCCCCCTAACTACCATCCAAGTTCAATGTATAGGAGCCTTCCTTGATGTTGACATGTTCCAAAGGCTTCCTATGACCCATTTTAAGCACATATTCACCTACATCAAGGTTTATGGTGCACTACTTCACTCTAAAAGCTACTAAGCTTCTAAAACAAAGCTAAACAAAATTTTTACATATTTACAAAGATAAAAGAAGACTAATAAGTGATTCTCCACAAGAGTAAAATCCTTCAAGCTCCATCTTCTTCTTCTAGCCTTAACTTAAGTTGATGCTCCCTTCACGGATCTCCATTTAGTTCCCAAAACGGATTCCATCAGAACTCCCTTTATACTCTCACCATATGCATCACTCTTCTCTAATTGAGAATGAATGATCATTAGAGTGTGAGGATAATCCCCAAGACTGAGCTTCCTATATTCATACACAATACTTGAAACAACCATTAAAAATTTCACCATTAGAAACTCTTATTTAACCACACCTTGATATATACTTAACATCATGCATAAACCTTCATAACATTTCTTATAATATACCAAACAAGCATTCCAATATCAATATAGCACCCAATCATGTGAAACCAAAAGAAAATAATTAAAAGAACTTAACCCATCAACATGGCACTCAACACAACTACCCTAGCGCATAGCTCCAACACTATTGGAAAAGTGGCACTCAACACAACTACCCTAGCACTAACGTTGATAGGTTCAATTGAGTTAATCTCTATCAACCAACGAGAGTGCAAACATAGAGTTTCCCCAACTCAGTGAGAAATCTCACCCAACCTCTGAAACCCACTACCAAAACTCATTTTTACTCACCTGAGGAGTTATCCACTCTCCCAACTAGCTTGCAGAATTCTAAAGAACATCAATTATGCATAATTTGCACCCCTTAACCTCACATATTCTAACTCCCATATCTCCACATGTATTGACAACTTCCCTTTGATATTCTAAACATCAATTGAACCTATCCAAGTGCTCATGACTAACTCAAACCTCATTAAACTTATTTTTCTATGAATTATTAACTTACTCCAATTAAAACACCATTCTATAGCCCATAATTCAATCTCAACCTTTTCTCAACACATCAGTTATCACTCAAATTCTAGTTCTCTAGAAATTTTCCTATCAAGACTCCAATTGTAACCAAAGCAACTCCACAACCATCCCTTTTCACTACCTCAAACTCTTCACTAGTTTTTACACCTAGTTAAACCACAATACAACATAAAACATTCAGTTCAGTTCAAAATCTCAACCATGACCAACACCATTCATCAGCATATCAACATCACACACAAAATTATCTTTATCATCACATATTTATCCAAACATAATTCTTTGCAACATATCAAACATAACTCATACATTATAAGACGAATTTAAAGACAAACAATTAGCTTTCCTTACTTGATTGGGAAAGTTACCACAGTTCTATATAGTGTAATATCCCTACCTTAGCTCAAAAAATTTTAAAAACGCCTAAAAACAACAGAATCGTGACCAAAGTAAGTCCTTAGGACTACTAATCGACAAGGAGCTAGAAAAAGATATAAGGTGACACGTGCGAGGAATTCTATATGCATGTGTCTTAAAGTAAGAATTAAAGAAAAAAAAGCAGAAACCGACTTACTCTATAAGAAAAATCGACCGGTAAAGAATGAAAAACTCACTGTTGTGATCTTCTAAGTACCTACTGATCATCAAACATACATCTCAGGAGCTAGAAATTTTAGAGAAAAGAGAGAGAGAACTCAGAGAATGTATTTTAGAGAGATGACAAGTGTTTTAGATAATAAGACATGTTTATGAAATTGTATTTATATTATTGAATTATTTTAACAATAAAATATTCTATCTCATATTTTAAAACACCTATCAACTTTAATACTATTTTAGCTTCTTACATATATCATCTCTAAATATTATTTTAGATACTATTTAAACATAAAGCTAAGTTGATAATAAAATTTTAAGAAAATTTGAGAGAAATTATAACAACACTTTAGAATATAAAGTAACATTGCTAAAATATATATATATTATATATAACACGTGTGTGTAACAGTTGTTTGAGTTTCCCACCGCATATAAAAATAATATAATTATTTATAAAAACTTATAAGAAATATTTTATGAATAATGAAGTTTTTTTTTCTATAAAAAAATCTGTAAAAAATATTAAATAGTTGATGGTTATTAACTCGATCTTTCGTTAGAATCCATGGACATTTCCATGGACATATTAAATAGTTCATGGACATTTCTATAGAGAAAGTGCAGAGTGTGCCTAACCCACACCTCACGGATCCCATTGTTTCATCATTTTCCATGTTCCTCACCTAACTATTGCGTTTTCCTTCTTCTCTTCCCAACAGTGAGCTATTCTTCCACTATCTTTACTTTTAACATGAGGGAAAAACCACTACCATGATAATGACAGACAAATTAGGGTTTAGAAGGTTGTGGGGCCGGTTGGGTCGTCGATCATCCTCTTCCAATGTTATCCCATCAGAATCTGCTTCTGCTTCTTCTTCTTCCAATCATTCTTCGGACACCATCCAAAACCAAGACCACAAGTACGATGTGTTCATCAGTTTCAGAGGTTCTGACACCCGCAACTCTTTCGTTGATCATCTCTACTCTCATCTTCTCCGGAAGGGTATTTTTGTCTTTAAAGACGACCACAAGCTCCGCAAAGGAGAATCCATTTCATCACAGCTTCTACAAGCAATCAGAGGTTCTCGAATTTCTATCATCGTCTTCTCCCAAGATTATCCTTCCTCCTCGTGGTGTTTGGACGAAATGGCCACTATAGCTGATTGCAAACAACAATCTAACCAAACTGTTTTTCCTGTTTTCTATGATGTTGATCCGTCTCACGTACGACGTCAGAGTGGAGCGTATGAGAATGCTTTTGTTTTACACAGATCGAAATTTAAAGAGCCAAACAAGGTCCTTCGGTGGGAGAAAGCTATGACGGATTTGGCCAATTTAGCTGGTTGGGATATCAGAAACAAGTATGTATTTTAATTAAGGTTCTTTCTTGTCTTACATTTTGACTTTGAATTGAGTTTTTCTTTATTTCTTTTGGAAAATATATTTCTTTTCTTTAGGTTAAAATGGAAGTTTAAGTATGTTAATAAAATTTTTATACCATTTTAATTTTATCTTTCATTTTTACAATATAATATATATAGAAATCAATTAAAGATTAAAAGTATTGATAATGGAATAATTAATGTTACTTTAAACAGTAATATTTTTTATTTAAAAATTCTCGTTTAGAGGTAATTTAGGAAACACTCGTTTAAGTTTTCTTTTTCCGAAATTTAAGAATAAAAACAAATGTCTCATTTATTAAAGTTTTTTAGTCTGTTAATAATTCTTTTCATCTCCAGGTCAGAATTTGGTGAAATTGAAAATATTGTTCAAGCGGTGATACAAACACTGGGTCATAAATTCTCTGGGTTTGTTAATGATCTTATTGGGATACAACCACGCGTACAAGCATTAGAAGATAAATTAAAGTTAAGTTCAAAAAGTGATGATGTTCAAGTTTTAGGAATTTGGGGAATGGGTGGAATAGGAAAGACGACTCATGCAGCTGTGCTATATGACAAAATGTCTCATAGGTTTGATGCTTCTTGTTTCATTGAGGATGTGAGCAAACTTTACAGAGATGGTGGCCATACTGCTGTTCAAAAGCAAATTATTCATCAAACTTTGGGTGAAAAATGTCTAGATACATACAGTCCTATTGAAATATCAGGGATTGTAAGAAATCGGCTNCATAAGATAAAGGTTCTTTTAGTTCTTGACAATGTTGATGAATTAGAGCAATTGCAGGAACTGGCAATAAATTCTAAATTGCTTTTCGGAGGAAGTAGAATGATTATTATCAGTAGGGATGAGCATATTCTAAAAGTGTATGGAGCTCATGTAATACACAAAGTATCATTAATGAATGATAAAGATGCTCGTGAATTGTTTTATACAAAAGCGTTCAAAAGTGAAGAGCAAAACAGTAGTTGTGTGGAGTTGATTCCTGAGGTACTCAAATATTCCCAATGTCTTCCATTAGCAGTTAGAGTAATAGGGTCTTTCTTGTGTGGAAGAAATTCTAGTGAATGGAGAGATACTTTGGATAGATTTGAGAACCATCCAGATAATAATAAAATCATGGATGTACTTCAAATAAGTTTTGATGGACTACACTATATGGAAAAAGAAATATTTTTACACATTGCTTGTTTCTTTAAAGAAGAGAGAGAGGATTATGTTAAGCGAATTCTGGAGTGTTGTGGATTACACCCTCACATTGGAATTCCAAGAATGATTGAGAAATCGCTCATAACAATTAAGGATCAACAAATTCATATGCATGATATGTTGCAAGAATTGGGGAAGAAGATTGTTCGCAACCAATGTCCCGAAGAACCAGAATCATGGAGTAGAATATGGCTTTATGAAGATTTCTTTCATGTGTTGACGACCCAAACGGTAACAAATTATAATTTCCATGTTAGTGAATATTGAATAATGTTAACATGCAACTTATTTAAGTATTTGGGAGGAATATTAATAGTACTTCCATCATTTTACTGTGTCATTTAAGTTGTTTTTATAACTTTTAAAATTGATTGTCATTAATTTCTTTCAATGTAATAGTTATATTTTCTGTTTGTAATTTGAGAAGAAAAACATAGTCGTGGACGAGAACGAATGAAATCTAATGGTTTGGGGAAAAATGGAATTCACTGAAATATTAGTTGTGCAGTTAAGTATTACTTGTGTTATTTTCTTAAGAAAATAACACAATTGACAAAAATCCTCTGTAACTATTTATATAGAGAAATAATCGTGTAACTAACTGTTATAAAAACATTTCAAAACAGTTGGAAAAGAGAAGTGATCAATTCTTTGAGTTGAATATAGTGAAAACTCTCTTATATACAGATAATTATTTATCATAGAAAAAATATAGGTTAAGTCCAAAATACAAATAAAAAATATAAACAAACTGATTAAATATAAGAGATAAATATAAACTAAATATAATATCTCTAACACTCCCTCTCAAGCTGGAACATACAAATTCTATGGACCGAGCTTGGAATAAATAAACTCAATTTGAAATACATAATCTGTCTTCAAGAGTGTGCGGCAAACAAATACGCAATCACAGGTCAATGAATAACAACAGATTATGGATTGGACAATGGTGGACAACTGCGAAACATCAACTAGCACCATGAAACATCAAGTAGGATGACTTTGACAAAGGAGGAATATGACAAACTGCAAGGACTGGATTGCCATCAAGTAAGTATGGGGCCTGCAATAGCTGAAAGCTACAATGCTGCAAAGATTGCCATCACTGACTAATGGGGTAATGGGACCTGTAGTGGCTGAAAGTGACAAAACTACAGGGATTGCCATCTTTGACTGGTGGGGCCTGCAATGGCTGGAAACATACTCCCCTCACGGCAAACGGTGGAAATGATGGCGCACCGACGACAAACCGTGAAAGTAGAAGATTATAATGCGCTCTTATTCATCAAAGCACCCAAAAAAAATCTGACAAATGTTCCTCAAGGAAGACGCTTGCATGCGTCAGTATCTTCAAGACCTTTGATCACTTGATAAGGAGTTGGAAGAATCTAGAGTTCTCAATGAATCACTTCGATCGAGGAAATACTTTTGGGGCTTGCATATTGTTGGAAATCCCACATCGACTAGAGATAAGGCCAATTTATAATATATATATATATATATATATATATATATATATATATATAATATATATATATATATATATATATATATATATATATATATATATATATATATATATATATATATATATATATATATATATATAAGTGAGGTGCAAAACTCACCTTACAAGCCGGTTTTGTAGGGATGAGTTAGGCCTAAATCCACCTTTTAATATGGTATCAGAGCCATGGTTAGAGCCTATCCTAGCGATTTCTAAGTGGGCATTTCTGTTTCCACCCGTTGTCGGGTTGCTATTGGACCACCCAATTTCTACTATCACGCACGGGATGTCTATACCTCGGCGTGAAGGGGGTGTGTTGGAAGTCCCTTATCGACTAAAGATAAGGCCAATTTATAATATATAAGTGAGGTGCAATCCTCACCTTACAAGCCGATTATGTGGGGTTGAGTTAGGCTTAAAAAATCACTTATACATCTAGTTGATGTAAATATCAATGTTTGGAAGCTGTTAAAGCCAGAACCAATCTTACTGTTGTGAGTTTGACAATAGGTGAAAAAGTGTCAAAGTAATTTAAGGCTTGTTGTTGTGTGTAGCCTTTGGCTACTAACCTTGCCTTGTATCGTTCAGTACTCCCATCAGCATGCCTCTTTATTTTGTATACCCATTTACATCCGATAGGTTGCTTTCCATAAGGATTAGTCAAAACCCAAGTTCTGGTATTTTCTAAAGCTGCAATTTCTTGATCCATGGCATTTCTCCAACAATCATGTTTGATGGCTTAGTTATAGGTTTTAGGTTCACTAACTTGGGAAAGATTAAGGACATATGATTTATGAAGAGATGATAATGCATCATAGGAGAGATATGAAGAGATAGGATATAAGGTACCTGTGGATGACTGAGTGGCGGAAAAAGTAGATAACATGTTGCAATAATAGTCCTACAGATAAGATGGTTTATGTTTTGGCCTGGTTGATTTCCTTTGTGGAGTAGCAGTGACAGGTTCAACAAAAATAGGTTGAGAAGAAACAATAACAGGGTCTGGAACAATAGAAGGAGGAGATGTAGGTGGTAAAGAGGGTTGATCAATAGCTTTTGAGAAAAGAGGTGATGGAGAGGAAATGATTTTGGTGACAAAATCCAAGGAATTTAAATTTTTTGTATCAATAGGTGAGTGCTTATCACTAGTAAGAAAAGGAAATATGTTTTCATAAAATACTACATTCCTTGATAGAAAAAATTCTTATAACATGGTATTAGAAGAAAATTAATTCTTATCACGTTCTTCCGCAACCAATTCTGTTACTGGGTTTTCAATGAGCAATAATTGGGTGCTTTAATCACTCATAGCCCTGGATTGATTTTTGAGGAATCTGGAGGACTTTCTGGAGTGGGTTTTAAGCCTAACTCAACCCCACAAAACCGGCCAGTAAGGTGAGGTTTGCACCTCACTTATATATTATAAATTTGTCTTATCTCGGGACTTCCAACATACCCCCTTCACGCTGAGATATAAACATCTCATGCGTGATAGTAGAAATTAGGTGGTCCAATAGCGGCCTGACAACGGGTAGAGCAGAAGAAATGCCCACGTAGAACTTGCTAGGATAGGCTCTAATTAACTCATCCCTATAAAACCGGATTGTAAGGTGAGGTTTGCACCTCACTTATACATGTTAGAAGTGAGTTTTTAAGCCTAACTCAACCACATATAACCGGCTTGTAAGGTGAGGTTTGCACCTCACTTATATATTATAAATTGGTCTTATATCTAATCGATGTGGGACTTTCAACACATGTGGCGCTAGTTTGTCCAGATGGCGCTATGGTTGCGTATGCGTGGAAACAACAGCTTGCGGGTCAAGCTGGCGCTTTTGTCGTCGATAGGACTAGGTTAGCTCTCAAAGCCTTCAATAATCAGAAAAGGTGTTTTTTCCCACATCTTGATGATGGACTCGAAGGTAGTGACTCAACTTCAAAGAAATTACAGTGGATCCCAAGGAAGAAATTAGGTTTTTAAGGACGCTACCTTATGTTCTGAAGTCTGTAGAGAAGGATGTGCGAAGTCTGAAAATTTTAACTTTTGAACGATTGGACTAGTTAAAAAGAGCCTCCACACTTAGCTCATCGGCAAATGAGAGTTCTCTAGAACATAACAATCACAATTCTAATAAATTAAGGCTAGGATCAATTAGAACTGTTGCTGAAGAGAAGGTTGCAGTGATAGAAATGTTATTCCCATCTTTCTTCAGAGTTGTTGTATCCTTGCATCCTGCTGGTTCCATGGATCCTGATTTTGTAGCTTTCTTTTCTCCAGACGAGAGTGGAAGCTACGTGCGTGCAAGGGGTTTTTCAGTTCATCATGTGTTTAGACATATTACGGAGTATGCTACAACTGCTCTTCAGTACTTTCTTGGGAACCAGACTGAAACCAATTTATATTGTCTTTTGCATTGGATTTGCAGCTACCAGACTCTGTTTTCAAAACCATGCAGCAAATCTTCATGGCTACTTGCAATGGATAAAAAATCAACTCTACTGTTACCTCTAGTCCGTCGACCTTATTGGCAATTTTCCTTTTCAAAAATTTTAAGCATATCCTCAAAAGACCAGAATTCTGATACTAGGACTTATCATATTGGCTGCCTTTCTGAGGAAATATAACTGGATCTCCCTATGACTCAGGTAAACTAAGTGCTCAATTCTATGTGGATCTACCAGGGCCTAGAGTTTCCTTCTCATTGTTGTAGGCATGAATTGGAAGATATGAGTTGGTGAAGAGTTTTCTTTACAATTGGTCTATATATTTCATCTCTTGGATTGCATCTTCTGGAAATTATCGAGTATGGCTTCTTATGTAAACTTCATAAAAGTGGTCAGATCTATTGATTCTCATAAGATATATCTCATATCACATTTTCTAAGATTTGTTCTTTGGACACCTGGAAGTTCTCACTAATCATGGCTTTAAGGAAAAGGTACAAAATATGATCTGTGCTTGCTAGATGAAAGTGCCATCAGATTTAGTATGATGCTGATTACTTAAGTACCTTCTCCTTCCAAGTAGTGGAAAATTGCTGGGCAATTAAGAATTTGTGGTTGAGCCACCTGTACATGATCCTATGAATGTAAGTGTTCTTAGGGAGAATGATGTAACCATAGCAAAACAATTTATTGATTGGACAAGAAAGCTAAATTTTCGAATTGACAAGTCATTCCATTGCAGGAACTGAATCGGTCCTTAATATTGAATTGAATGACATTGCAAACAAATCACTAAAGAAAAAAATTTGACAGATTTGACAAAGGGCGAGTGAAATTGTTTCAATCCATAATTTTGGTGTTGAAATTGGTATCAAATTTTTTTTTGGGTGCTTTGATGAATAAGAAGAGTGCACTGATGACAAACCGTGAAAGTGGAAGGTCATAATGCACTCTTATTCATCAAAACACCCAAAAAAATCTGACAGATTTGACAATGGGATGGTGAAATTGTTTTAACCTATAACTTTGGTGTTGAAATTCCTTGGTGTTAACCACGACTGTCCATGGAGACTTGTAAATAAATGACCATATAAAGCTAAACACACATCATGGAAAGGGATAATGAACAGAGATACAATACTGAAGAGAGACACTTTTATTTTTCCAGAATTAACGTATATAGTGGAAGGGGCAGTTGATCCAGCTATGAACGGCCGGCGAACAGGAGACGGCGATGGTGGTCGACGGACGTGGCTGGAGACAGTGGCTGGAGACGGTGGTTGGAGACGGTGGCCGGCCGACGACGGTGGACGACCAGCAACGGTGGCCGGCGATAGTGGACGGAGGACGATAGCGGATGATGGTGGACAACGGCACTGGTGAGACAGAAACCAGGGATCGCCCATTGAAGTACAAAGACAGGTTGAAAAATAGACTTTTAGGGGGCCGCCGGTGGTAGTAACCACCGGCCACCGGCGGCAACAAAGACAGAGTAGAAAAGAATCAAAAAAATCCTGCTCTGATACCAAGTTGAATATGGTGAAAACTCCCTTGTGTTGAATATACACATAGGATCCTCTATTTATAATAGAAAAAATATGGGTTAAGCCCAAAATACAAATAAGAAATATAAACAAACTAACTAAAGATAAGAGATAAATATAAACTAAATATAATATCTCTAAAACTTTGCATATGCACTCGAAACGTCAGTCCAAGTGAACTATGATATCAACGAGGAAACTATAACTAATGTAAGGTAGACAATTTGATTAAGACAGACGATCTTGTACCATTAGATGCCCTTAAACTATTAGACGATCTACTACTTCTTATAGTCAAGGACCTTTAGTCAAGATTTTACTAAACTAATCTTCACACATATTTTTTTCATTAGCATAAACATTATATAGCTCGGGGTGACTCAACTCATTTTAGGCACCTCTCTACTCGCTCAATGTGGATTTTAGGTGATTTGACTCAACCTAGGTTCTGTTTAACTCGATTTGACTTGAACTTAGGTTGACTTAGCCTAACCTAGATCTAGGTCGACTTAGCTTAAACTAATTTGATTGAACTTAACACGACATTGGCCTCGCTCCACATGGTTTAACATGTTCCTTTGTAGACCCAAATCAACTAGAGTCCATGCCAACTTGGCTCAACTCAACCCGAGTCCAAGCAACTAGGCTTGACCCAGGCCTAGGCATCTCTACTCAGCCTAGGCCCAGGAAACTCAGCTCGATTTAGACTCAAACTACATAACTCAATATTGGTGTATGGCAACTAGACTTGACCTACTTGTGCCGTCTCAACTCAACTTGTGCCCAAGGCGACTTAACCTATACGCTCGACTCATCTCAAGTCAACATGGGTCAACACAGGTCTAAGTCTTCTCGACTTAACATGGGGTCAAACTGGATCAACTTGGCTTGGTCTGGGCCACCTCGACTATACCTTTTACTACATTAACTTGTGCCCTAGCTGACTTGGGTTGACTTAGGTTTGGGTCGACTTGGCTTCGCCTAGGTTTGACCTAACTTGACACTGATCAAACTTGTTCTTTTGTTATTACTCTAGGTCTGACTTGATCTTATTGAACTAGGACCGACTTAGGCTTAGGCCAACTCAACTAAACGTCGGTTGATTGACCTAAACCTGGGTAAACATGGACTCATCCTAAGTCGAGTAAACGTGGGCTCACCTAGGTTTGGCTTGAACAAGGCTCAAGCCTACTGGACTTGACCTGGATTCAAGTCATTTTGGCTTAACTTTAATTTAAATTCATTTGGTCCAACTTTGCATGAGTCTGAATTGATGTTACCTCAGTTGAATTTGACCATACCTAACATTTCAATACTTGAATAGACTAAAACTAATCTTGATTTTGAATTTTCAAAATCTAATTAATTGTCAAATTTATATCCCATCCAATTCCAATTAAAAGTAAAGTGTAATAGAAATCTAAAAACTGTAAATTTAGATTTGAGATAAATTTATTACATACTTTGTTCAATAATCTTTGTAGGAACAAAATTATAAGTGGTAATATTTATTAAAAGATAAAATTGAAGATGATTATGAAAGGTTCTGAAGATAAAAGAGAAATTAAATGAGAAAAGGATTAAAAGAGAGAATAATTATCCTATACATTTCTAACCTAATTCTCAGTATAACCCAATATGAAAGATTGTATCATATCATTATATAAAACAATTGATTACATCAAGATATTTTATCCCATCCTATAATTTTTCTGCTTGATATTATTAAAGATCTTATGTTTGGAACAAAATAATACTGTTATTGAGGTGATTGATTGCTTTCACACATGTTTATTCCATGTTTTCCAGGGAACAAATGATGTTAAAGCCATAGTTCTAAATAAAAACGAAGCTATTTCAGAATTTAGCATTGATGGATTGTCAAAAATGAAGAAACTTAGATTACTCATATTATATCATAAAAGCTTTTCGGGAAGCCTTAATTTTCTTTCTCAGAGCCTGCGATATCTTTTGTGGCATGATTATCCTTTTGCTTCTTTGCCATCAAGTTTTGCAGCCCTTGGCCTTGTGGAATTGAACATGCCTAATAGTAGCATCAACTGCTTATGGGAAGGCCGCAAGGTATTTTAATGTCTTCTTATTTATTTTTATTAAAAAGAGATGATGTGGTTGTTTAAAGTGACATAATGAAATGTATGTTTTAAAAAGAGATGCTAATATCTGGTTGTTTTAAATCACCACAGCATTTCCCATGTCTGAAAAGAATGGATTTGAGTAACTCCAAATATCTTATAGAGACTCCTGATTTTACTGGGGTCCCAAACCTTGAGCGTCTGGATCTTTCAGGATGCACAGATTTATTATTTGTCCACCCATCAATTGGGCTTCTTCAACAACTTGCTTTCTTGAGTTTAAGAAATTGCAGCAATCTCATCAGCATCAAATTTGGCAATGGATTTAATTTAAGTTCCTTGAGAGTTCTACATTTCTCTGGTTGCACTAAACTTGAAAACACGCCAGATTTTACATGGACAACAAATCTTGAGTACCTTGACTTCAATGGATGTACAAGTTTGTCCTCGATTCATGAATCTATTGGAGTCCTTACAAAGCTTACATTCTTGAGTTTGAGAGACTGCACAAGCCTTGTTAGTATACCTAGCAACAATAATATCATGAAATCTCTTCAGACTCTAGATTTCTCTGGCTGTTTTCAACTTACTGATTATTCCTTATGGAGATCTTTCATTTCTTTATCCATGATCTCTTTGATTCTTTTGGACATAGGCTTCTGCAACCTTCTTAAAGTACCTGATGCTATTGGAGACTTGTTTTGTTTAGAAAGACTGAATCTGCAGGGAAACAATTTTGTTTTTATACCATCTTCAATTGGCAAGCTTTGTAATCTAGCGTATTTAAACGTGTCCCATTGCCATAGGCTTCAACGTTTGCCTTACCTTTCAACAAGAAGTTCTTCATCAACGGGAAGGTACTTCAAAACGGTATCTGGATCTCGTGATCATAGATCAGGCCTATATTTTTTCGATTGTCCCGAGATAAATTGGATTGATCCACCCTATTACCAAGAACTGACATGGCTTTTAAGACTAGCTAAGGTACGCATTCTGCACACCTCCCGTTTCTCCATCTTTGGATGAAATTTCAGTTTATTTACTAAAATGGTGCAGTTTTCATTGATTTTTATTGGATACATTTTTAAAATAAATTATGAGATTAGTTAAGTTGTATGGGGAGATATGACTTTAAAATGAAAAAATCGTGTTTTATTAGCATGTTTTTACTCTTTTTTAAACAAATGCAGTTGTACTTGAAATGGTGACTTTAGTGCAATATATATATATATATATATATATATATATATATATATATATATATATATATATATATATATATATATATTTCAAAGTATGTCACTAGTGCATGTTATTTTGGGCTTTTAATATCTGTTCTCTGTCCGACGTCGATACGGGAGACGTTAAAGAGACGTCGGACCCTTTAGGCCAGACGTCTTTATAGACGTCAGACCTATATAGGCCAGACGTCTTTATAGACGTCAGACCTATATAGGTCAGACGTCTATATAGACGTCTAATCCATATAAGTCAGACGTCTTTGAGGTTGCTCCTAACTAATGGTAATTCGAGTTTACAGTTTTATATTTTAGTTTAAGATACTGTATTGTATATTTTTTTTTATTGAATGGTTTTAAAAACGTAGTAGAGGAAATTGGAGAGTGCAAAACGCAAGAAATCGCCGCCAAAGAATGTCGCCCAAGCACACGAGAATAACTGCACCAAAACCCAACGAAAACGCATTTTAATCGGTTCAAATGAAAGATAATGCATAAAAGAGTGATGTAATCGGAGTAAAACTAATTTAAAACGGTATAAAAGTGAGAAAATGAACCTGAAAAGCGGAACTCGCAGAGAGAAAACGCGACAAATAACTACACCAAAATCCAACGAAAACGCATTTTAATTGGTTCAAATGAAAGATAATGCATAAAAAAGTCATGTAATCGGAGTAAAACTAATTTAAAACAATGCAAAAGTGAGAAAACGAACCTAAAAAGCGTAACCCGTAGAGAGAAATCGCGACGAAGATGATGAACAATGAGTGCGCGTAACGACTGCCTCGCGATCACGGTGTTTTAATGCCGACATTTAGAAGTTGGTTCCCCTATAACAGACGTTTAAAGGGCTTTAGAAGTCGGTTTCCCCCCATAACAGACGTCTAAATGAAGTCAAAAAGTGACTTTTTAAATTTCTGGGTTTAGGGTTTAGACGTCAGTTCCCCCAATAACAGACGTCTATATAGAGCCAAAAAGTGACTTTTTAAATTTTTAAGTTTAGGGTTTAGACGTCGGTTCCCACAATAACATACGTCTAAAGTGCTTTAGAAGTCGGATTGGCGGGATGAGACGTCTATATGGAGCCAAAAAGTGACTTTTTAAATTTTTGGGTTTAGGGTTTAGAAGTCGGTTCCCCCAATAACTGAAGTCTAAAGTACTTTAGAAGTTGGATTGGCGGGATCAGACGTCTATATGGAGCCAAAAAGTGACTTTTTAAATTTTTGGGTTTAGGGTTTAGAGGTCGGTTCCCCCAATAACTGATGTCTAAACTGCTTTAGAAGCTGGATTGGCAGGATCAGACGTCTATATGGAGTCAAAAAGTGACTTTTTAAATTTCTGGGCTTAGGGTTTAGACGTTTGTTCCCCCATTAACTGACGTCTAAGGTGCTTTAGAAGTCGGTTCCCTCCATAACAGACATCTAAATAGAATAAAAAATTATTTTTTATTAAATTTTTCATTTAGTTTTGACGTATTTTCGGGGGAATCGACGTATATGAGGGTTTATAGACATCAGTTATGAGGGCCCTGACGTCTATCATATTATAGACGTCGCGACCCCTCTTATCTGACGTCTATATTGACAACTTATTTACGAAAGTGTCACTGGACATTAATTTACGTCGAGTCTCCGCATAACTGACGTTTAAGGGGTGACGTTAAAAGCCAATTCTGTACTAGTGTGTGTATATTCACAAGACATGGCTTTTACACAAAAAAGAAAAAAAAAATGTATTGCACTCACCATTCTAAGCACAACATCAATTATTCAAAAAATAAGTAAAAATGTGCTAACAAGCACAACTTTTTGAGTTCTTTGTTTCAAAGTCGTATCTCCTTATACAACTTATAACCAATATAGCTTTTTTTTTTAAAAAAAAAAAATCAACCATATAAAAGCCTATTAAATCTGCACTATTTTAGTAAATAAACCTGAAATATTATCTAATCTTTCATTGAGATTTAGAGTACCTTTAGAGATTAAATGTAAAAATCACTTTTACCAAAGCCTGCTTATTGTTTTAATTGACTGTAATTAAATTTGTGTTTTTATTTTTCCTTTTGCTGCAGAATCCATGTTATTTTCGGTGTGGCTTTGACATTGTTGTTCCTTGGGGTTTGGAACTTCCATACTGGTTAAATCACAGATTTAAAGGGGATTCGGTTATAAGGATAGTGGAATTTAATGAGGATGACGACTGGATGGGCTTTGTTTTTTGTGTTATATTTGAGCAAAAGAATGGTCCTATGGTTGGCAGGTCTTCATCACATCCATTTTATCTGTCTTTTGAAAGTGAAGAGACAGAAGAATACTTCGACATGCAACTGAATTTGGAGCGGGACAAAATGGATGGATCAAAGCATCTTTGGATTATTTACATCTCTCGAAAACACTGTCATTTTGTGAAAACAGGAGCACATATCTCATTTAAAGCCCATCCAAGTCTTGAGATTAATGCATGGGGGATAAATAGTATATTAAGGGAAGATGAAGAAATTAACTTGGAGTGTAAAGGCGATGTGAACTTTGATTTTGTAGAAAAAAGCAGCACCAAGTCTGGTCCTAAATTCCAGCTTCCTTATAATTGGTTGGTCACAGATGAAGAGGAAGTTGAGAATATTAATGCAAAGGCGAAAGAAAACAATTTGTCTTATGCGGGCCTTTAATAAAGGACAATGGAAAATGATTTTTTCATACCAAATAGCCACTTCATAATTCACTTTTAGAGGTAAAATAGTTATCAAAAGAATAATTTTTGTATTTGTAAAGAAAGAAAAATTAAAGAGTAAAATAATTTATTTCCAGTGGGTGTAAAAAATTTACGAGTTTCAAAATAATGGTGTGCTTAATAAATACCTAGCAAACACACCAGAGGCTTACAAACATCTTTTCTTTTCTGTTTAACAGTTATTGATTCAATATATTTTTATTCATAAGTTATTATTAAAATTATTGATTCAATATTTATGATGAAACCTTTTCAAGCTAAAAAAATGTTATCGTAACTATGATTTCCTTTAAAATTTGTCTTTTAAATTTGAAACATATAACTACTTGTTAAATTATCATAATCCTTTTTGTTTAACCTTTTTTACAATTGATATTATAGTGTATTGGTCTTTCGTGAAACATTACTAGTTTTAGATGCCTCCCCAGATTTAAAATTTCTGTCATTTCATAATATGCATATTTGAAGAAATATACTAATTACTCTGATTATTATAATAAAATAACCATTTTATGTTGAAACCATATTACAAGGGTAAAGTGTAGATATTGAAAAAAAAAATGAGTTAATGTCTTTCAATTTTCTATTTTGACATTTGAAGTGAAGTCTTAAAATGACAATTAATTCTATCTCGCTAAAAAATGTGTAAGTTGTGTGGTTAATATTGTATTTTGCATTGCTTTTAACTATCATTACATATTGGGTGGTATAATAGATCTTCGCTAAAATATAATGGAAAATGTTTTGTTAACACCCTTTATTTGACACAGATTTGATAACGCCACATGGTGTCTGTGGGTTGGTCTGTTTGGGTGAAAAAACTCAATTCTTTTTGGTTTAAATCTCTTTTTGGTCCCTAAGTTATGAGCGGATGTTCAGTTTAGTCCCCGCTTTTAAAAATGTAAACCTTTGATTCCTAAGTTATAAAAAATGTATCAAATGAGTCCTTTTTTGATATTCATGGTCAAAGTACAAAGAGCAATCTAAAGATGTAGCAGTTGTTAAGAAACAACCAAAAACAGTATTTCAAGTCAAAAAAGGACTCATTTGATACATTTTTTTATAACTTAGGGACCAAAGATTTACATTTTTAAAAACGGGGACTAAACTGAACAGCTTATAACTTAGGGACCAAAAAGAGGTTTAAACCATTCTTTTTTAAATGATCCAGAGGGTAATTTTGGAAAATGAAATGTATGAAATTTAATTTTTGTGGTTTCATTTTTATCCTTCGTTCAATTTGGCTTGGGTCTGTCGCCTCCTCTCTCCATTCGCCTCCTCCTCTCTCCATTCGCCTCATCTCTCCCCATTCGTTTCATCTCTCACATTGCTCCTTAACGCGTCATCTCATCAAAAGGCAACCAAAAGAGGTCTTTCACAATCATTGTGTATCGGTAAGCTCTCTTTCTCGTTTTGGGTTTGTTTGGTGTTGTGGCTTTGTTTCGTTTTGGGTTTGGGTGTCTTTCGTATTTTCGTTCTCTTTCGCATTGTCTCGCTTCTCGAACACTATTCTATTTTTGTTGTATTTATTATTTTTGTGTTTTGTGAACCCTAATCCACTACCATTGATTTATTTGTATGAAATATGTGTAGTTGCAATGGCGTCCGGAAACCCAAAGGTAAGTTAAAGTAATGGTGTTATATATAGTTGGGTTTTTTTTTGGTAAATAATAATTTTTTTTTTAATGTTTTGTAGTGGCGGGTTCGAATCTCTCTTGATTCATCAATCATTGTTAATATGAATGGGTTACTAAGAGATGTCCATGTAGAACGAATTGCGATGACACCATTTCGTTGGTGTTTCGAGCTTCGTAAGGCTGTGGAGATTAACTGTGAATTATTGAAGGTGATTGGATCCTGGACGAAGAGAACATAAGACTAGTGGATGCGCTGGACGTCTATGGATTGTTGTAGGATAGTTCTCCTTTGTACAAATGTAGTGTAGTTTGTTTTCATAGGAATATGGTTCTTGTAATTGGTTTATGTACACATTGTAACATACCATACTTTATATGAATACATTGTCGGAATGATTATTGGAATAGTATTATTGATTTCAAGCTTATTTATGTGCAATGTAGAAATGATTGTTGATTCATGATTGATGTCCAAGTTTCTTTATGTGTAATTTATAAAATTGCCTTACCAATATATGCCAAGTACTGCAATTTGTGCAGCAAGAAACAGTCAGTTAGGCCAACAACTTCAATATGTGCAGCAAAAATAAGTCACTTAGGTAATATGTGCAGCAAGAATAAGTCACTCAATAATCTCAACATGGGTGCTTCCCCCACCTTCATGGGGGATCAAAAACATTAATTTCAACCCACTCCTCACTCAAGAACATAAAATTACAACTAAAACAAGTGCACTTGAGTCAAAACACACTGTTATTCAGCTGTGGTCCCTTACGTGTTCACTGGTGGCTCCTTTAGTTCAATAGGATGTACATAATCCATTTCAGACACGCGTAATCGTTTACAACCCCTTGTAAACGATTACAGTGCAAATTTTGACAGCAGACATGGCAGAACTTCAGTTCTCTCAATAATCTCAACATGGGTGTTTCCCCCACCTTCACGGGAGACCAAAAACATTAATTTCAACCCACTCCTCACATCAGAACATAAAATTACAACAAAAAACAAGTGCACTTGGGTCATAACAGACTGCTATTCAGTTGTAGTCCCCTACGTGTTCACTGGTGGCTCCTTCAGTTCAACAGGATGTGCAGAATCCGTTTCAAACACGTGTAATCATTTACAACCCCTTGTAAACAATTACAATGCAGGTTTTGACAGCAAACATGGCAGAACTTTAGTTCTCTCAATAATCTCAACATGGGTGCTTCCCTCACCTTCATGGGGGACCAAAAACATTAATTTCAACCCACTCCTTACTCAAGAACATAAAATTACAACTAAAACAAGTGCACTTGGGTTATAACACACTGTTATTCAGCTGTGGTCCCATACGTGTTCATTGGTGGCTCCTTCAGTTCAACAGGATGTGCAGAATCCATTTCAGACACGCGTAATCGTTTACAACCCCTTGTAAACGATTACAATGCAGGTTTTGACAGCAAACATGGCAGAACTTCAGTTCTCTCAATAATCTCAACATAGGTGCTTCCCCCACCTTCATAGGAGACCAAAAACATTAATTTCAACTCATTCATCACTCAAGAACATAAAATTACAACTAAAACAAGTGCACTTGGGTCAAAACACAAAGCTATTCAACTGTGGTCCCCTACGTGTTCACTGGTGGCTCCTTCAGTTCAACAGGATGTGCAGAATCCATTTCAGACACGTGTAATCGTTTACAACCCCTTGTAAACGATTACAATGCAGGTTTTGACAGCAAACATGGCAAAACTACAACTGTGGTCCGTTATGTTTTCATTGGTGCCTCCTTATGTGTAACAGGTTGTTAAAAATTTAAGTTTAACTCACGTAATCGATTACAAGACATAATTTAGCAGCATCATCTTCACCAATTCAGTCGAATTCATCATATGACAAACATTACTTCATTCTTGTGTTACTAACATTATCAGTTCCAAAAAATGGACTCTTCAAAATTTTAAATGTACACCAAATCAAAATATAAACCACTTCAATAACACAAATACATGGAACCAAACATTCATCTACTATATATTGCAAGAAATAGGTTTAGTTACAACATCAAGTTCTTGTCTTATTCAAAATACCATACAATAATCACTCATTTTTCCTTATAGGTCTTAGATTTCCGGTGTATGGTGTCCTCAGGGCTTGGCTCTTATAACGTATTCTTTTTCTCATCCTCACATAGGTCTTCATTTGTGGTTCGGTGTTGCACATTCCATCCAGTGTGTTCTGCGACATCAGTGACCGTTGCTCATCCGTCAAGTGTTCGTTCAAAGTGCAAACATACATCGTTGAAAAATAATGACGAACCGTCAACTGCTCAACCAAAACAAAACAAATGTAAACACAAAAGGAAATAACCAACAAACCCAAAAGGCGTCCAAGAACCCACAAAGAAACCAAAAACCAAAACAAAAAACATAATACCCTTACCACAACATCAACGAAAACCGACAACAACAACGTAAGAACCCAAGAACCCAAACCAAAAACCCAATACCCAAGAACGCATTTACCTTGCTCCAACGAAGCTGTTGTCCGGGACTTCCCATTTCCACCAAACGCCGACAACAGAGAACCACAAACCAAACGTCACAGAGAGAAAGTAGGGGGAGAACGACAATGCAGGGGGAGAATGAAATGTGAGAGAGAGAACTAAATCTGAGACAAAACGTAATTGAACAGGCCAAAGGTTATATTTGGAACGAAAAATTTTTCAAAATCTTTTCGTTTTCGTGTCCAAAATTTTTCAAAAAAAAAAACAACCAATGGCAGCTTGACACCTGTTGGTGTAAAATATGTGTCAAAAAAAGTGTGTTAAAATAACGGGATCCAAATATAATATGGTGGTTTAAGTGGAATTGTCGCAACATCTATACAATGTGTAAAATGGTGTATTAAATAAATAAATAAATTACATCAATTAAAACTGATGTAATTTTTTATTAGAAATCAAACCCAATGAAAAACACATAAAAATGTTATTATTATCATTGTATTACAATCATTAACACACAAAAAAAAAATCTTTTACGTATGATATTTGGAAAAACTTCTTTTAACAACACTTTTTTAACAACTTTTTGACAATGCATATGTGGCAACTTGTGATTGGTCCGTTTTAAATATTTTTTTAAACATAAATTCAAATAGACCAATAAAATGATGATACGTATCCCGTTGTCAAAAAAGTTGTCAAAAAGTGTTGTCAAAATATATTTTATACATTTTACATTTTATCTAAATTAGATATAACTACCACATAATTTATGTATAATATTTTATTAGACTTAAATTTATGTCAGTGTATATATAAAAATACGTAAATTTATATAAATTACATTATGATCTGTTTTTTTTTTCTTATATATTTTAAGCATACAAAATATTTATACAATGTAAAAGTATATTATAAAAAATTTCAAAATTTTTTGTCATATAGATATATCAAATAAATATGTAAAGTATAAAAAAATGGATAAAAAATACTAAAAAATAAAAAAAAACATAACGTAAATGATATAATTTTTTTAAATTCTAAACCCCAAATCCCTTATGAAGATTCGTCATCTCCATTTCTAACAATTTTTATTTTTGGAAAGTTTTTATTTATAACGAAAGTTATAATCATTTAAAATATTTAACTAAATCTTAACAACTTTGAATATGTGATTAATATACCAAATTTGAACACTCTTACATTAAAATATAATAGAAATTATTACAATAATATTTGAGTCAAAAATAAATTTTTACTTATTTGTAGTGAATTTTACAAAATCATATTAGTTTAAGCTAAAGAGTCCATTATAGGGAAGAAAATGAGAAAAAGTAATCTTAATGGTAAAAAACACAATCTTAAATGCAACCTTTAGAACTCACACACACAATTATATATAGGATAATGGTGGAGAAAGAACGTTTGGGAGATAAGAGACATTTTTAGTTCTTTGGGTAATTTCATTAAACACACTGTGCAATTTTCACTTTGGCATTTCCTCCAATAGTTTATTTTTTTCATAGCTATTTTTATCAATTACTGTTTCTTATATTTTAATATTTTAATTTGATTCCTTAAATAATTAAAATATTATTAAATAAACCTTTTATGATATATATGTTTTTAACTATAGCTACTTAATCAGATAATTCTAATAAAGTAACTAAAAAAATATAATAATTCTAAAAATATTTAATAATTTATTTTATATATATACTTCTGTTATTTCATGGTTGTATCACTTTTTAGTCACTATCATTAGTCCCATTCTTTACTTTAGTTCAGTTCTATGCTTCCAAATTTCCGTAGTTTAATCATTTCCCCAGCTTTTTTAACTAAATTAGTACAAAACATTGCCTTAGGTTGTGTTCTTATTAATGGATTTGGGGGAGATGATTTGGGGGAGATGATTTGAGTGGATTTGAGTAGATTTGAGAGTAATTTAGTTGTTGTTTTTTGGTTTAAACCTCTTTTTGGTCCTTAAGTTATAAGCGGATGTTCAGTTTAGTCTCCGTTTTTAAAAATGTAAATCTTTGGTCCCTAAGTTATAAAAAATGTATCAAATGAGTCATTTTTTTGACTTGAAATACTCTTTTTGGTTGTTTCTTAACAACTGCTACATCTTTAGATTGCTCTGATTTGTTTCTTAATAATAACAACACTTTAGATTGCTCTTTATACTTTGACCATGAACATCAAAAAAGGATTCATTTGATACATTTTTTATAACTTAGGAATCAAAGGTTTACATTTTTAAAAGCGGGGACTAAACTGAACATCTGTTCATAACTTAGGGACCAAAAC
>NW_014541837.1:1593851-1602387 GCF_000741045.1 Vigna radiata var. radiata
AAAAAAATTAT
Source organism: Vigna radiata var. radiata (assembly GCF_000741045.1). Lineage (NCBI taxonomy): Eukaryota > Viridiplantae > Streptophyta > Magnoliopsida > Fabales > Fabaceae > Vigna > Vigna radiata. The sequence goes on from NW_014541837.1 coordinate 1,593,863, forward strand.
AATAAAGTAAAATAAATATTTTTAACAATGTAGTATTTGTTTGTAATATAATTTCTTACCAAATACTATCAATTTATTTGTCTACGAAAGTCAAATTCATTAATTTTAAACAAACATATAATTAAAAGGAGTTATTATATTACATGATCTAAAAAGAAGTCCCAACATAATATAACATACAATTATATTATTAATAGTTCATGATGACCTTCATTAATGTAGCGTTGCAATGCATTGAAACGATATTGTTGCGGCATCCCTATTAGACTTCTTGTATAGGATGGATGCGAAGAAAAAAAGTCGAAGCATTGTCTGAATAAATTTTGATCTTCAATGTTCATAGTCTGTAATAAGTTTTGAATTTCTTCTGTTGTTGGATTAGGTCGTTCAATAGTAGCATTTGATAGGGAATTTTGACGCTCCACGACCTCTATTAGTCGTTCAATAGCAGCAGATAGTCTTCTTCCTTCATTAATTAATTCTTGCACTTCATCTATGATTCGAGAATCCATCTGTTTTGCAGTTAATTTCATTGAGCAATAAATAAAATTATGAAAATGTTCATGTCAAAGATAATAACATTCAAAAATAAGTAATGCATAAGTCTTCAAACAAATAAGTGAAATTAACACACTTAAGTCATGTAATGCATTCTGAGTATAGTAATGGACTTAATCATCTAAATTGTGAAGAATTAAATTAACATTTTGATTAAGGTGAGCAAATTGGCGATTCATGTCAAGGGATAGGTTTTCCAAGTTATCTTCAATACGTTCAACCTGCACTTGCATTTGTTCCATACCCTGCATTCTCGGTTGCAAGTCTTGTACCCCCTCCCATATCTGAGTCATCATATTAGGATTTGAAAATTGTGGAGGAGGTTGCACAGGGTTGTGATGATGCTGTGGTTGGTCTTCTTCTTCATCATCACCATCATCGTGTTGCCAAACACCATTCACATTAACAATGCTCAATCTCTTCAAAGAATTAATTGAGAAATGATGTCTTGGCCCAATATGACTGGTGGCATCAGCATCAACATGTACTCCACAATATTGCATTATCTATGTGATGAGGACACCATATGGTAGCTGTCGTTGAAGCTATCAAATTAATACTACTTTTCAAGGCAACTTCCAGGTTGATTTGATAGAATTCTCTCGGATTAGCTCTGGTCATGCATTAAGAATCTGCTTGAAGCTGTTTCTCTGTTTTTGACTTCTTTTTGTTCTTCCGTTCTCGCTTAAGAAAAAGATTTCAAATGAGATATGAGAAATACTTTGTTTGGGTCCACTCCCAGGAAAGAGAGGTGCGTCACAATGGACAACTTAAGTACAAAGTATTTCCTAGCCAGAGTATATTCAAACTAGCTTTAAGTGTTTCTCAAGAGAAATTCTTAATTAAAGCAAGAACAAAGAGTTTTTTCTGAAGAATAACTAAATGCTACAAAATAACTCAAACTAAATTAAATGTATATGCGTTAGGAAAAAAAATAAAAAAAATGAAAATTAAAAAAAAAAATAAAAATAAAAATGAGAATCAAAATATTCAAAATACTAACCGTAGTTCCCCAGCAACGACGCCAAATTTGATAAGTTGTCATTGAAGCTATCAAATTAATACTACTTTTCAAGGCAACTTCAGTATTGCCTAATAGTATTCAAGAAAGTAGATAGGGCTAAAGTAACCCTAAGTCGTCTCCCAACGAACACGGAATTGCTTTCGAATATCTGAAACTTATGTATGCAGTGATTGGCCGTCGCGGCGTCTTGCGGCATTGACGGCGGCGACTAGGGAAGAGGATTAGGGTTTCCGAATTGGGAATTAGGGTTTTTGTTGGAGATGGTGATGACGTGGCAAGAGGGGCTAGGTGGCATGTTCTGAGTGGTTTATTTGGTGAGTGCAGGGATTAGTGATGTGGCATCATCTAGATGGTTGGATCTATTATTTGTGGACTGCCATGTGGCACCATCTTAAGCAATCTGACTTAGTTAGTGATAGGAGGGGTATGGGTAGGAAAATTTAGGAGGTGTAGGAGAAAAGGTTTAGTGTTTGGGCTTGGTTGTTGGCCTGGTTTAAAACTGGGGGTGCATGTAGGGAAATCTGGGGGTGCATGTAGGGAAATCTGGGGGTGCAAGGGTAAAAACTGTCTGTTTGGCCCATCTGTATATTATTTATCAAATAAAATCTGATTTTGGGCTTTAAATTACAATTTGGACCAATAAAACTCTAACCTCAGCTGCACAAATAAATATTAGAACATCCAAGAATAATTTATGCAATTAAAATCACTTTTTAAGCCCTTTTTATTTCCAAACACGCTAAATCAAATAATCACAAATCCTCTATAAATCAATCATTTAAGCACAAATATGCTATCAAAATTTTAATTTTAAAGCATAAATGTGGACATAAATATGCACTCATCAGTAGGGGTGTGTCACTGGCCTTGCATTTAAGCATATGTTGCATGATGTGATGAGGCCAATTGAGAGCTACATTATTTTTAATCAGCCATATCATGAAGATATCCTCTTGCAATAACTTTGCAAAATTTGCAGGTCGTGGAGTCAGCATGTGCATAATAACATAATGCAGAAGTCTATCATTAATATTCAAACACCCAACTGTTTTAACACGTTGACCCTGCATTTCTGGTCTAACCATAGTAGCAACTGCCATCTCCCGATCATAGTGAAAGTCATCTGGGATATTTGAAAAAGACAACTTTTGACCCTCATATTTCATATTAGCAACATTCAACCAATCAGCAGGTTTCAATCTAATTCTTCTTTTGTTCACCTCACTGATCAAATATCCATTTCCAGATATCTTCAGATTTGAGTAAAAAACTTTGATTAAGTCTGGATAAAAGGGTCCCTGCAATGTAAGAAATTCCACCACCCCTTGAAATACAAGATTATGTTGGAAAAGTAATCCTGAACCGACAAATGATTCGAAATTCATTATCTTTGGATGAACAATATTCCTAGTGTAGAAATCAGCTGCATAGTTTTCCATTTGATGGCTGTGAGTGAAAAAACGACGCTGATCTAATTGTTCTTCAACAAATGGTCTGATATTAGCTGCATCTTCTGCCTCATTTTGAGTTTCTTTTCCCTTGCGACTTTTTCTAGGCCTTTTTGTTGATGAAGAGGCCATTTAAGAATTTCTTCAACAAAACAATATTGTGTAGAATAACAAGGTTAGTGATAACAAAGTATTCAATATTAAAAATACTTAGAACCAAAGTGAAACCATTACATAATTATCATAACAATAATGTCCAATAGTCATACATCCAAATTAACAAGTCATAATTACATCCAAATAGTACATGGCATAATAAAGATGTAATAGAAGTTGTTACATAATACAGCCTAAGAATCACCGCTGCAGAACATTTGACATAATTTCTTTCACCTTTTGTGTGGTGGAAGTCCCATCAACTTCTTAACACATTTGGGCTTTTCACATAAGAAGTCATAGCATTGGTCCAATTGGGATTCATCAGATATGTTCATACCAGTCAGCATATTATAAATGTCAGATTCTGTATAAGTGTAGCTTGTGGACCGACGTAGTATTTCATTCCTCTCTTTCATGGTTGTGACCTGTTCAACGGCTGCATTAGAAATAACACCAAAATGAACATTTAATGAACTAAGGACATTGGTGAAACCGTCCAGGCTGGTAGTGAACTTCTCAAATTGGGATTCAACAACATCCATCGTAACTGCCTTCCTTTTCGAACCTCTTGAGGATGAAGTCCCACCGGATGAGACTGAAGGCACAGATTGAGTCCCACCTGGACTATATTCATCAACTGAGGGAGGAGGTGATGACGAAGTTGGGTCTCTATACCCCATCCAGTCAGGCTGCTCAGGAGTGTACTCAATATTCTGATTGAGATGAACATTAACACGAGGCGCATCCCGCCCTCGACGTATTTGACGAGCGGTCCGAACACCGCTCCCTGTAGCTCGATCTGAAGCCCATAACTCCACCATTAAATCGTAATGGCGGATACTGTTCACTCTCCACTTTGCGGTAGTTGGCCTCGACTGCACAATAAACATGACAAATATATTTGTTCATATTATGTGATATAAAATATTGCCAAATTCTTTGTATTTATTTTAATATACCTGAATGAGGTCCATCCAGACTTCGTCCTCCGCATCAAATCGCATAGTAATGGGGTTCCAAGCAAAACCGCTTAATCCAGAAAAGAGGTCATGAACCTCACGCCATTTATCTTTCAAGACTTTCTAACGGTTTTTAACATTATTTTTTGTAATGGCAACATACCCAGAGACATGTAGATGATCAACAATGTTAGTATAAGCTTGGGATGTCCAACTCCCATCAACCCTATTACCGATTCTTGATTCCTCAATCATACAGTGCAGCAGACGTGCGTCCATATCCTCAGTCCATTTCATGAACTCTCTGGTATGAGCAAAGGACTCATTGGCGGTTGCCTTACCTCTATTCATTTTATACCTACTTGATAAACAAAATAGTTAGAAATTAAGAGTAAACATCCAGAATACTACTATATTGTCATACTCATAACATCAAATGTTCATACAAACACAATAAAATAAAATAACTAAGAGTTCTGATAATCTCGCCACATATGATCTGCTATGGCATCTCTAATACTACTACCCATCCTATGATCCTCTTCCCTAACTTGAGACAATGAAACATTATGCTCTTTTCTTTCATTCAACTCATTATCAACTTCATCAAGTAATGGGTCATCATGATCCACGCTACGAAGGAAGTTGTGTAAGATACAACATGCTAAGATAATCTCTGTCATCGTCTCCAAATCATAGTGTGTTTCAGTGCCACTTCCAATGATAGGGAATCTTTTTTTCAACACACCAAAAGTTCTTTCGATAACATTTCTCAACGATGAATGTCGATGATTAAACAACTCCCGTGCATTTTGTGGTCCTCTGTGTGTATATTCCTTAAGGTGATATCTGACGCCTCTATATGGAGTCAAAACTGTGCTTTTTAACATAAATCCAGCATCACCGAGGTAGTATTTGCCTACAATTTTGAACATGTACAACTATTTAGTCAGTACTCACATATACAGGTATTTAGTCATCAACATCACACTGTACACACTGACCTTGTGGGATAACCAACGGATCATCTCAATCAAGAGCATTTTTTAAAATTCTTGAATCCGATGCAGTGCCTTCCCACCCAGCAAGAACATATGTGAATTTCATGTCAAAATCACATGCGGCGAACACATTTTTAGTTGGCCAATCTTTTCTTCCTCGAAATCTCGGAGCATCAGATCTTGGGACCTTTACACGAACATGAGTACCGTCTATGGCCCCTAAACAATCCTAAACATACAAATAGGAAGACATGATAAAAGTCTAAATTTGTCATCATACTTTCATAAAACAACATGTACAAATGCATATTATAAATCAGTACCTTAAAGTACGGGTAAAATCGATTGTTGTTCAAGATATATGGTTGAACCTCATTTCCTGAGGGTTGAATCAGAAATTCAGATTCCAAACTTATAACTGCATCCAAGACATTGTGAAAGTGTCTGCTAACCGTCGAACCCGATCGATGGAAGAAAAAAGCCACACTTCGATTCTTAACATTATGGCCAACGTTATGAAGAAATTGAGCCACTTGTTGCTCCACTGTCGACCGAATGGCGTCCTTAACTAACTCAGTTGATCTTACTTTTTCACAAAGTTTAATAAATGCCTCTGGACCCATCCTAATAATGTCGCGGCACCGATTTTTGTGCACAAGATATGACATTAATTTCTCCCTACGACGATCTCTTTCTGGTAGGGAAATACTTACACTACTAGAATCACTCCAGTACATTTCCAAGATACTCAACGCGTGTGCAACAATGCATAAAATTGTTACCGCAGCTAAAGCAGTGGTTATTTCTAAGTGTCTTCTTATAATTGATATAATATTGAAGTCTACGCCAAGCACATCATCATCTATATCTTCACGCTCTGAATATGATAAATCTAATTCTTCTTCCATCTATATTTACTTAACCAAATATACATACTATAATTAAAATAATACAATCATATATTCATTAAACAAATCTCATTCATACAATCATACATCATATGTTCATATAATAAATAATTATCATACATTTATACATTAAATAAATATTATACATTAAATAAACATAATACATTATTACATTACATAAACATAATACATTATATAATTATATAATAAGTTATAAAAAAACAATTATTATAATACATTATATATTCATAAATCTAATTCTTCTTCCATATTTATTTACTTAACCAAATACATACAATTTAACAACTTAATAAACACAACTTAATAAACACAATATCATTAAATTCATATATTCATATAATCATATCCTAATTAAAAATATTCATGCAATTCATATAATAATCAAACAAAATACATTAAATATATTAACTACAAAAACCACACATTCATTCTTATGAATTAAATATTCTAATATCAAACATACCTCTTGAAGACACTTATCAACCTTTGAAGTTGGATTAGAAGCAAGATTTCGTGCAATACTCAGGGGCAAGTGACACTTAGATCCCAATAAGATACTACTTTTAAGTGCTAATATTCAAATAAAATTACTGAGAATTCCATAACCAACCTGTAAAAAAAAAGGACACAAATATGTTACATGATATAATGGTTTAAAATACATTCAAAATTATGTACAATGTCTACCTCCAGAAGTAACTTTGACAATTTTGGTTCGAGGGAGTCCTTTATGAATTACAAATTCTTTTTTCGCTTCAATTTGAAGGAGACAAACAATACAGAATTCAGGCAGTTTGCTCCGAATGATAATTACAATATTTTTGTGGACAAGGCAATTGCAGGATAAAGTGGTTTAGATGGTGAAGGACATCTTCATCTGCATCAATGCTTGCACCAAATTATAATGTAATGGCAGTGAGGTCAGTCACACATTCTTCTCCTACGCTACACAACACAGAAATATGTTCCACCACCTTGCCATGGTCTATTCTTAGGAATAATGAAAGCAATGAGGTTAGGACCGTGATGACATCTCCCCTGCAACTAGAACTGTCAACATTTTTTTTGGCCCCAAGGCCAGTCCTAGCCCCTTTTTAAATTAGCCCAATATTCTTGACCCACATTAGATCGGGCTTTTCCAAAGCCCCTGGCCTCCACAGCCCCAGAAAGTGGGTTGAGATTGAATTAGGGCTGGGTCAGCCCCTTTCCCCCAAAACATTGAAAGCTCCAGCTCCAGTTTGCTCTGAAACCCCCGTAGACCCCAAGGTACTTTTCTTTTTCGACTCTCACTCATTCTCTCTGATCAAACACGAAGAGCTAGCAACCGCAAAGGTCGACGGCAAACGGCAGTACAAAGTCGACGGCAGACGACGGCGCATAGTGGACGGCAACACATAGTGAACGACGGCACAAAGTAGAGAAAGGTGATACAAGCGGTAGCACACACTGCGTTAGGTTTCGGTACGAATGTGATTTGAATTTTATGTTGATTGTCTTCATGATTTCTAAATTACTGATTAAGTCATTTCACGGTGCTTTCCTTTTCTTCTTACCTTGCAGTACAACGACAGTGTCAGTCAGCGGTAGAAATCTCTGCACAGATTCTAATAAAGTTGATGAGCCATTCAAAACTAAAGAAGCAGAGACTGTAAATGTGCCCCCACCCCCAATAGAAAAGGTATTCTGCCACGATAATTGTAGGTGGAAAATTTATTTTTCTACCATTATCTGGCTTTCTAACCTAAAACTTGTGTTGGGTTTTATGAAAGTTTCTTGTTTTGGGAGGCAATGGATTTGTCGGATCACACATTTGTAGAGAAGCCTTAGAACGTGGCTTATCTGTTGCTAGTATTAGCAGGTTTGATGTTTTTTCCCATTGGGCAAAACTTCGATGTAGTTATTAAAAATAAATACAGGGATATGTTAGTGATGGATAGAACGTAGCATTTTAATGGTCTGTAAGAAAATGAGTAGATATGTGATTAACTAGAGCTCATGCTATTGTGATCTATCAAAGTCTGAAATACTCATCTAACAGCAGTTTGTGTTCATTATAATTAAGTGATGATAGAAATTGATAGATTATGCAATTTTAGTTGTTAATGAATGAAGCTGAGCTTAAGGGTCTATGCATCAAGTTGGAACAATATTAAATGTGATGTCTTGATTTTGTCTCATTAGAAAGGTGTCAGATGTGATGTTTATTTGGGAATTATTTGAAGGTTGAGAGACAAATCTATGTCATGCTTACTTTTGAAGAAACATGTTTCTTATACTAATATTTAGTATGTTATGTCCTTTTTGAAGAAACTGTTTGAAACTATTACCTATAGACAAATGAATTTATCTCACATTTTGATTGCAGAAGCATCATAATTTAGAGGAAAGTAAGATAAAATTACAACCAAGCACTCATTGTTTACTGAAGCAGCAGATTTTATTTATTT
>NW_014541837.1:1605437-1614004 GCF_000741045.1 Vigna radiata var. radiata
ATGCACTTCAGGTGGATTTCTCTTCTGCTATTTCTAGTGTACACTTTAATTTCTGCAGTTTCCTGTCTCACTGCTTGTTATATTATGTCTGTTTAAGAAAATTTCTACCTTGCTGCCAAAGTATCTTATCTTGTATTCTGTATATAGTTGATGTTTATCTCTTGTTGTAATTGAGAAGTTAGGAAAGAAGATTTTCTAAGCATGTGCATACTGCTGGTGCAGACATATTTCTTGTGATCAAACTAAAACTGGTCGAGTTTTTTGGTTGAGTTTTCATACTTGGTAACAAAAACTAGTTTTTGGATTTAGATTACAGTTGTAATGCCTCCCGGATTTGAGTTGCTCCTAATATGGTGTCTGATTTATGTGTTGTAAGTTACAGTTGGACTTGGAGCCATTCAGGTTGCATAGTAAAGCCTAGACTGCATATCATGTTTAACGTGAATATAATTATTCTGAGTTCTGTTCTTATTTTCAGCTTTCTCTTTTCAGGTCATAGCAACTAGAATTGCAACGTGGCTGGTGGACAAAAGTGGTCGGATGCTTATGCACTTGTTATTTGTCATATATTGGATGCAGAACAATTACATACTATATTGGATGCTTATGCACTTGAGATTATGCACTTCAGTTTGGTTTTTTTTAGTAGTAATCTTAGACTTTTCCAACTTTGATTAAATTGTGTTTAGTATAGTGTTAATTCTTGGTAATGATTTTTATTCAATCGGTGTAGGTGCTATTTTGATTATGCGATGCTTAGAGGAAAATTGGGCATGAGTTGCTATGAAAGTTTGTAAGTGTAGCTGCTGTAAAACAGTAGTTAAGTGGCTTGGATGTTAAGTGTTTTTTTGTGAACATGTAGTAATTGAAAGGCTTGGATGTTAAGTGTTTTTTTTTCTCTGTAAAAATGGAATTTATTATTGAATGTTTAGTTTTTTTTTATAAAAAAGAAAGCCCATGGGCTGGCCCTTACCCACAGGGTTTTGGGGCTTTTTAGCCCCTGGGACTTTTTTAATAAAGAGCTTTTTTGGCCCTATGGGCTTTTTTGGCCCCAACCCACATGGGCTAGGGCCAGGGCCTATTAGAGGGGCCTAATTGACAGCTCTACCTGCAACTGACCAAACCATTGAAACAAAATCAACAATACAATCAACCCAAAACAACTGCAAACCGTCATTTTTAAAAACCTTTTTTACATGTTTCTTACCTAGCTCGACGGTGCTTCGCCAAACTCCTTCACAGCACCTTCACCAGATGAACGCCACGAACTAGACAAAGCTTCACCTCCAAAACGAACCTCACGTACAACTCCTTCACTTGCAACACACACAAAAAAAGGGTTAGGGTGCTGCAACAACTCCTCCTGTTGGTTGTGTCCACTGTGGTCATTCTTCTTCTTCCTCAGTGTGGTCCATGCAACGACTGCTCCTCCATGCACCTCCTCATGCCGTCAACGATCTCCACGCCCACCAAGCACACCAAATGCGATGTTCACAACAACAACATCGAATGGAGGCTGCATGGATTTGAAGATGATAACAAACTTCTCCTAACCACGCTGTTGCGACGGAGCAATGAACAAAACCATGGCCAACCGGTGACTGCAACCGGAAACAAAAGCTCTCTGCCATCCAAAAACCAAACCTGGAACCGGATACACGAACTTGTATCCGGATAACCTCCCTCAGCAAAACATTGAAAGCCCTGGATCCGGATATGGGAAGTTGTATCCGGATAACCTCCTTGCAATCTCTTCAAAACCTGGATCCGGATACGTTTACAGTGTATCTGAATACCCTTCACGCCATCCGGCCATCTCTGCATCAGGTTTGGTCTTCTTCTTCTTCTTCAACATCAACCTTCTTCTTCCTCATCCACTCTCTACAACCACACGTCTTGGACCTGCAAAAACGACAAGACAAAAACATTACCTCACTAGCAGAAGAAGATCTCCAAAGCTCCCACTCTCCACAGCTGCTGCTCTTCACCACACTTTCACAGCCATCTTCGCGCAAAGCACCACACACTCTCGAACTTCTTGCACTGTATCTAAACACACAACCATCACTTTTAATACACACACCAAACTTATACCTAAACACACTCTTTTATTAATGGTCTTCATGCTCAGACCTGCTTTTTCAAATTCAAATAGCAGGCTTGCAGTTAATGGTTGTCAACCAGGGAACCTCCCAGCGAATCTCCCCAGCTACGCACCAGCTATGGACTGAAAAGAGAGCTGCAAAGGTCGAATAACCATGCCCAGGACACTGTTAACTGGAAAATCACATGGGCAATGGGAAACCAACAGTGTTGAAGTCACAGTTCTCGTGAAACAACAGTGCTTGTGTTGTTTTTATCTCACCTGATACAATGGATTTTGTTTTTTAATATTAACTTATTTTATTGTTATAAAATGTTGGACATGCAGTTGAAATTTTGAAGAATGGTATAGGGCAAATACGTCTTTTACATATAAATCATCGCAAATCTTTGCATTTTGGAGAGATGGTCGAAACAGTGCATTGTACCCAAAATCTGCTCAAATCAGCGCTTTTCCATCCTCTCTAATTGGAAGAAACGAACAGGATTTGAAAATGAATCTGCGCTCGTAAATTCGCTTGAACAGTACAATCTGTTCAAACAAACACAGCGTTAAAGATCAACATTTCCTTGGATTTGACACGTAGGTCTTTCCTAGGGATCATGAAGCTTCATGCGGCAGGAGTGTCGTCAATGATCTATGCTATAGGAAATGATTTAATTTTAGAGTGTTATAATACGCTATTATAACATTTTGTTCTTAGAATCACTTCAGTATTATGAATTTGTTGTGTTTTTTTTTTTCTTTACGTAGATATTTATTTAAGTCTACATTAAAGACAACTAAAAATTTCTAGTTGAATTTAGACATTATTTTTTGAAATTGTGTCTATATTTAAGTTAAATTATTATTATTTGTTTGAGAAAATAAAGGAAAAGATGGAGCGTGAAATACGGAATAATGTGGTACCGATGTTAAGAAATGTCTCCAACAGTGTCTTTAATGTTAAACGCGGATACTATGAGCTATTATCGTAATGAAATTAAATTATATTTTATTTAATAAGAAAGCTGCATTGGTATAGTAAAATAACAAAATTACGTTTTCATAAATTATTAAAATTGAAAAAAAAGTAAAATTTTTCAAATTGCATTCATGTATAATGTTGAATATACTAACTTATAAGTTAATGATTACTTTGAAATATAACAATTATAAATTACTTATATGTTTGATAAATTAGTTAGCAAATAATATTTACATCTTTTAGCAAAAATAATATTATTATGTAATTATGATTTAAGATTTTTTAAAATAATTAATTTTTTTAAAATTTTTAGAAATTCTACTTTTAATAAATTAAAATTTTAACTTATATTTAAAAATTTTAAAATATTTGTTATTTTAAATTACATAAAAATTAAAAAAATACCACAACAAAATTAATAGTAATGTAATAATTAAAATAAATATCTAATATCAAGGTTCAATATCTTAAATGGGGAAATGTTAACATTCTACTATAAACACAAAATTATGTGAAAATATATTAAAGATGATACAAAATTATTCAGAAAAAGATATTTTAGTAAAAGAAATAAATAATAACTCAAGTAACTTATAGACTAAAAACCATGTCTATATGTTGTTCCACATTAATTCTATTGATATTTCTGTTACTTAAAAATTTAATGAAATAAACTAATAACTAACTTATTTGTTTCATTAAACATACCTTTAATCTATCATAGTTAAATAAAGAGGGAAGAGGAATATCTAAATAACGTGTAAATTTCGTTACTTACATCACTAACAAAGCTAGTAATAAAAAAATGAAAGGATCCACTTACTCAACCAAAAAAATTAAACATTTACATGCACAAACCTACTTTCACCTTCGACATCTTTCGAAGACTGGATTAAGTGTTTCAAGAATCTGTTATAAAATGAAAAAGAAATATTAAACGAAATAAATTATGGTACTTTAATAAGTTTTTAATATACCAATACATAAAATAAAATTAAATATATAGTTATATATAAATATGAAAGGATGTCTTTGTCAACAAATTTTACTCCACAACCATTAGATTAAGGTTTAATCATTTCAGATGTCCTGTTTATACAGAATCGTCTCAAATAAGCTTTTGTATTATTTTTTATCTCTCTCAAATCCTTATTTTTGTAAAATCTAATTAATTAGAACCTTGCAATTAATTAGACTGAACTTTAAAATTTCTAATTTGTGGCATGATGACTAGGCAGATATTAACCACGTGTGGCAAAAAGACCACAATACGTGTAATTTAAAAATTTGAAAGAATTGGGATTTTATTAAATCCATAATTTCAAACAGAATGTCTTCTTCGAAGAGACCATCATCATGTTCGTCGTCGATAAGGATGCCATGATCGCCCTCCTCAACAAGCACCTCACCCCCTCACCCGCTTTATCATTTTTACTATGCCTCTTTTTCCAAAACCCTATTTTTCCATCTTCTCCACCGTGTCTTGCGCCTTCATGTTTTGCATCTTCTCCGTAGTTGTTTTGAACCCTAATTTTGCCTTCACCGTTGCTTCATTTTGCATTTTGGCATCTTCTAAAAACACAGATTAGGTGGAAAACCATAAATAAATAAATAAATATGACCAGATCCAGAAAGAGATTGAGAACATGAATTGAATCTTTTTAAACAGGTTTGACAATTTTGGCAAGATTTGAAATTGAAGTTCCACATACGTTTACTCTTCCTCCTCCACTCTCCACTGCAATCCATCGCTTCTCTCCACCAATACTCAAACTGTCAAAACAAAACATAAAGAATCCCAATCTGCATCTCAACCTCAAACCACAGATTATCCTCCATACCCTAAACTGGTCCTAGACGACGTCGTGCCACCTTCTCTTCAACAACAAGAAGCACAAATTGGAGTTACAAAGCAAGTAAATTTTAAAACGCAGAGAAAATAAAAATTGGAAAGAAAAAAAGAATGGTAGTGGAAGAATTAATGGAAGAAAAAAGAATAAGAAAAGGGGCTTATACAGTAACTGTATTGTTTGTAGTGAACAGAAAGACATGTGCATCCTTCATGGGTGTCAGTACTACAAAACCCCCAAATCGCAACAAGCTCATTCAAACTCACAGGAGAAATATTTTCCAGATTAAAAATCTTTAGAAACACAGCGAAATTGAAGGAGGCAAAGTGGCACGCGAATTTGGCGACGTGCTTCTCTTAGCTGGAGCCGCCCCAGGATTGCCAAGGGTAGGCGGGAGAAGGCTAAGGGATACGACAGGGAGAGGATAAAGGGGAAGGTGATCAATTTGAGAAAAATGATGGATAATTTTTAAAAATTTTAAATAATTAAATTCTACGTAGCTGTGCCACATGTCTTAAGTTACAAAGTCAGCATCCTTATTTACTACAATTTTAACACTGTTATAACAAAATTAACGTATCTCAAGGACCAAACTGTTGTTTAAGACTTAGGTTAAACATGGGGGGAGTTTTTAAAGTGTGTTTGCAAGAAGAATTAAACTAAATTAAAACTAGAAATCAAATACAACCAAACATTGAAATAAATGAATAAAACATAAAGACCAAACGGTCCTACAGATGACCGAACGGTTCTACATTGAGACTGAAGCGTCTCTAAAACAAATGAGAAAATTGAAAATGTAGGAAGATAAAGAAACCGAACAGAATAAAAATCATAATAAACAAAAACAATAAACCGAACATAATAGACAATGCAATGAACAAATAAAATAAACTGAACAATGTAATAAATAAATATCTAAACACATTTCAAACTATTAAAATACAATACTCAATTAAAAAAATAAAAAATAACAACTCAACATATGTAAAATATTCTAAAACAAAAAAATAATTTTCTATCAATTCACGTGACCATGTGGATCTCCCAAAAGAAATTTAATTGCTTTTACTTGTTAAAAACTCATGACCGTGAATGTGAGTATTGAAAGATGCAATTGAAAGCGGCTGTACAGCCATGTGCCTCTAACGCTGAGCTTGACACCTCCATCTAAATTAAAACTAATTGCTTTCTCTCACTTTCAATCACCACACACCGTATATCTACTCTACCTAATCACTTCCACGTAAAACCACCGCACACCTTGTAAGCTATCATATTTATTGAATGAAAGCTACAATAATTATTGAATGAAGAAAGTAGATAACGTTGACTAGCCTTGTAAAGAGAGAATATTATAATGAATGCTACCCCTTTTCTAAATGAAAAGCAATTGAAAATGTAGTCTCACATCAAGTACCGTGCACACCATCAAGCAATGAAATCCGTGCCTAAAATTTCTTGAAAGCTAAACAAATGATTCAGCTGTAACCTTCTCTCCCAATTGCAAATGGAAGTCCATCACCGTACTACTTCATAATCAACCCGTCACTTCACAAAAGGACAGAAAAGAAAGTGCTTCTTTGATTTTTCTTCACCCACCGTTTAATAAAATAAAGAAGAGCTGAACGTTACTATCTCCTACAGCAACGTCGCATCACCCAAAAGAAATCAACCCTTTTGTCAAATAAAAATATGAAATAGGCTCATCAAATGCTAAATGTGACGTGACTACTCCTCAGTGCTTGCAGCGTGAATGAAAAAGAAAAGATGATTTTAACATTCAACAAAGGTCAACAGCGTTGCAAGAAAAAAAATGTACTCTTCATTCAACCTATGATAAAAAAAACCGTGAACTACATTCAAACTTCAAAAAAAACGTTCAAAAGCTAAAACTAAAAGCAGTGTGTCGGCTGCAACCAAGAAGGCCGTGTGGTTTATTTTGTGAGGGTGGGTCCACACACCAAAAATCCTAGGATGCCAAGTCATCTACCCCAATTTTGCTTAGTTCATTTTGTCCAAAATTAGCCGATCTACAAAAATTAGACTACAAATTTTAAACAATTAAATTATAATTTGATTAATTTTAAATTATCTTTGTGGAAGTCTTTAATTATTTAGTCTCTAAAATAAATAAGATTATCATTAACCTAATTAATACTAATATATTTAGTTTTTTTAGTATTTAAGTTTGTTTAAAAGTTTGTATTGGTTAATTGACTATGTTATATTTATATTATTTTTTATGAAATATAATATATTTTTAATACTTATTTTAGTTTGGACTTAGTTATGAATCTATGCATCTTCATGACAATAAATAAAAATTATAGATTACTTTTAATCCAAAGTCTAGTTTTAAAGATGACAAGTATTTTTTTCTATAAGTTTATTTTTATATAAATTTCATCACTTTCATCTCTTTTGTCCACACTTATGTGTTTATCTCATTCATTTACACTTATATAATTCATTTATATTTATTTTTTTCATTTACACTTATCTTCTTCATCTTTATCTTTTTCGTTCATATACTCATTTGCATATATATTCATCTCTTTCCATCACACACATCTCACCCACTACAATTTTTTTTCTACTTTTTTATCTGTATGTTATTTTGTTTCATCACACTCATATAACCTACTACAATTTTTTTCTACTATTTTATTTGTATGTTATTTTGTTTCATCACACTGATCTCATCCACTACAATTTTTTTTCTTTTTTATTTGTATGTTATTTTGTTCCATCACACTCATCTCACCCACTTCAATTTTTTTTCTACCTTTTTATTTGTATGTTATTTTGTTGAAGATGGAGACATGTACAACAATTATCTTTTAAAATTATTATCATTATTGTATGTCAAAATAATATTAATTAAATTAATATTGAAAATAATTTTTATTTAATATTAACTATAATAATTGAAATTTAATAAATTTTAAAATAACAATAAATTAATTCCAATTTGGCAATTACTAAATCACTTTAATTAAAAATTAATTTAAGTTTGTTTTTAATCAATTTTAAATATCTATTTTCTTCTAATAAAAATATATAAGTAATTACTATAATTTATTCTTAATTGTTTTTATTCAATTAAGCTTCGGTTTAACATCTAATTATCAATCTTTACTTAAAAGAAAACTATGAACACCCAAAAATGTTATTCTATGGAATTGGATTATATCAATTTGATAGTATTAGCATTATATATTGGTAAATAAATGAACTGGTGCGTTTATTTTAGTCTTTCCATCTAAGATTTCATCAATTCTATTTTACATATTAACATTTAATATTTAATTATTTTCTTCAAATTTTGAACAAAATTGAATATAGAAGTCCACTAATATTAGATAAATTTAATGTTCTCAGTTTAGTAGTTTTACAGGAAAAATCATTAATCTGTGTGTTTGGTAGAGGTGTCAATTTAACCCATGGCCCCAGGGCCAGCCCCAACCCACTATTGAAAAAGCCCTATTTTAAGAAGCCCCTTAAGTAGGGGGCCAGAAAAAAGCCCCAATCCCCAAAACCCCCTCTCAAGTGGGTTAGGGTCAGGGTTAAAGTGGGTTTAGCCCCACTCCAAAACTTTAATTAAATTTTAGGCTCAGTCCAAAACTTCAAATTAAATTTTAGA